>NW_016811385.1:1466361-1523201 GCF_001698545.2 Rhinopithecus bieti
TTTTTTTTTTTTTTTTTTTTTTTTTAATTTTATTTGTCAAGCTTAGGGTATGACGTAGAATTTTTTTTTCCTCTTTTCTTTGTAAATTACCCAGTGCATTAGTCTGGTCTCATGCTGGTAATAAAGACATACTCAAGACTGGGTAATTTATAAAGGAGAGAGATTTAATTGACTCACAGATCTTCATAGTTGGAGAGGCCTCACAACACTCAACAATCATGGTGGAAGGCGAGAGAGAAGCAAGACACCTTATTCACAAGGGGGCAGGAAGGAAAAGTGCTGAGCAAAGGGGGAAGAGACCCTTATAAAGTCATCCAATCTTGTGAGAATTCACTGATAATCATCAGAACAGCATGAAAAAACCACCCCATGATTCAGTTATATCCACCTGGTCCTGCCCTTGTCATACAGGGCATTACAAGTCAAGGTGAGATGGGTGAGAACAGTGCCAAACCATATGACTCTACCCCAGCCCCTCCCAAATCTCATATCTTTTCACATTTCAAAAACAGTCATACCTTCCCAATAGTCCCCCAAAATCTTAACTCATTTTAGCATTAACTCAAAAGTCCACAGTCCAAAGTCTCATCTGGGACAAGGCAAGTCCATTCTGCCTAGGAGCCTGTAAAATCAAAAGGAAGTTAGTTATTTCCTAGATACAAGGGAGGTACAGGCATTGGATAAATGCTCCCATTCAAAATGGGAGAAATTGGCCAAAACAGAGAGGCTACAGTCCCCTTGTAATTCCAAAATACAATAGAGCAGTCATTAACCTTAAAGTTCCAAAATTATCTCTTGTGACTCCATGTCGCACATCCAGGTCACACTGATGCAAGAGGTGGGCTCCAGAGTCTTGGGAAGTTCTGCTCCTGTGGTTTTACAGGGTAAAGCCCCACTCCTGGCTGCTTTAATGGTTTGGCATTGAATGTCTGTGGCTTTTCCAGGTACATGGTGCAAGCTGTCAGTGGATCTACCATTCTGAAGTCTGCAGGATGATAGCTCTCTTCTCATAGCTCCACTAGGAAGTGCCCCAGTGGTGACTCTTTGTGGGAGTTCTGACCCCATATTTCCCTTCCACACTGCCCTAGCAGAAGTTCTACATGAGGGCTCTGCTCCTGCAGCAAACTTCTGCCTGGACATCCAGGCATTTCCAGACACCCTCTGGAATCTAGACGGGGGTTCCTAAACCTCAGTTCTTGACTTCTGTGCACCTGCAGGCCCAACACCACATGTAAGCTACCTAGGCTTGGGGCTTGCACTCCCTGAAGATGTTGCTTGCAACAGCCTGAGCTGTACCTTAACCCCTTTTAGCCACAGTTAGTAAGCACGGCACCAAGTCCCAAGACTGCACAAAACAGCAGCGGGACCCTGGGCCTGTCCCAGGAAACCATTTCTTTTCTCCTAGACCTCTGGGTCTGTGATGGGAGGGGCTGCTGTAAAGACCTCTGACATGCCCTGGAGATATTTTTTCCATTGTCTTGGTGATTAACATTTGGATCCTCATTAGTTATGCAAATTTCTGCAGCCTGCTTGAATTTTCCCCAGAAAATGTGTTTTTCTTTTCTACTTCATTATCTGGCTGGAAATTTTCCAAATTTTTATGCTCTATTTCCCTTTTAAATATAAGTTCCAATTTCAGATCATATCTCTTGAGTTCAAAGTTCCACAGATCTAGGGAAGGGGCAAAATGTTGCCAGTCTCCTTGCTAAAGCATAGCAAGAGTCACCTTTATTCTAGTTCCTAACAAGTGTCTCCATCTGAGACAACCTCAGCCTGGACTTCATTGTCCACATCACTATCAGCATTTTGGTCAACAACATTCAACAAGTCCCTAGGAAGTTCCAAACTTTCCTACATCTTCCTATATTCTTCTGAGCCCTTCAAACTGTTCCAACCTCTGCCTGTTACTCAGTTCCAAAGCTGCTTCCACATTTTCAGGTATCTTTATAGCATTACCCCACTACCTCAGTACCAATGTACTGTATTAGTCCGTTCTCCCACTGTTAATAAAAAAAAAATACCCAAGACTGGGTAATTTATTAAAGGAAAAAGGTTCAATTGACTTATAGTTCTGCATGGCTGGGGAAGCCTCAAGAAACTTACAATCATGGCAGAAGGTGAGAGAGAAGCGAGGCACCTTCTTCACAAAGTGGCGAGAAGGAGAAGTGCTGAGTGAAGAGGGAAGAGTCCCTTACAAAACCATCAGATGTCATGAGAACTCACTCACTATCATGAGAATAGCATGAGGGAACAGGCCCCCCTCAATTATTTCCACCTGGTCCCACTGTTGACATGTGGCACTATAGGGATTACAATTCAAGGTAAGATTTGGATGGAGACACAGAGCCAAACCATATCACCCAGTCTCAGGCATTTCTTTATAGCAGTGTGAAAATGGACTAATACACTGTCTTAGTTTTTAAGAAAAAATGTTAAAAAGTTTAAAAAATAAAAGAACAAATAAACTCTAAAATTAAAAAAAAACATAGAGTAAGGATATAAACAAAGAAGATATTTGCATACATCTGTAAAATGTATGATTTAAGCTAAATGTTTTATTGTACAAAGGTTTAAAAACTTAAAAAATCAAATTTATACAGTAAAAAAGTTATGAGTTAATGTTACTTTATAATTGAAGAAAAAATATTGTTAATAAATTTATTGAAGCCTATATTTACGGTGTTTATAAAGTCTGCAGTAGTTTACAATAATGTTCTAGAACCTCACATTCACTGACTCACGCAGAACAACTTCTGACTGCAAGCTCTATTTATGGTAAGTTCCCTGTACAGGTGTACTAGCTATTTTTTTTTTTTTTTTAGCTTTTATACTGTATTTTTACTGTACCTTTTCTACACTTAGATATGTTTAGTACAGAAATACCATTACGTTACCATTGCCTAAATTTGAGTACAGTAACATGCTATATAGGTTTGTAGCCTAGGAACAATAGGCTCGGGCATATGGCCTAGTTATATAGTAGGCTATATTATCTAGGCTTGTGAAGATTCACTCCATGGTGTTCTAACAATGACAAAATCATCTAACAATCCATTTCTCAGAACATATTCTCACTGTTAAATGATGCATGACTGTACTTGCATTCTGAATTAAATCTGCCCATATATTGCTACTAAAAGCTCTATGCTTTCTCAATGTATTTTATTTTATTTTTTTCGAGACAAGATGTCATGCTGTTACCCAGGATGGAGTGTGCTGGCACGATCATAGCTCACTACAACCTGAAACTCCTGAGCTCAAGTGATCCTCCTGCCTCACCCTCTGGAGTAGCTGGGACTACAAGCACACACCACCATGACTGACCTTTTTTTTTTTTTTTTTTTTTTGGTAGAGACAGGTTGTGGCTGTGTTGCCCACACTGGTCTGGAAGCCCGGAATCAAGCAATCTGCCTCAGCTTCCAAAAGTGCTGGGATTGCAGGCATGAGCCACTGCATTCAGCTGATTTATTTTCACTTTCATTCATTAAATAGATGCCATTTTTTGGTCCTTTTCTTTGTTGAATCTCTGCTCTTGAATTCCTTGTTCCACTTTGTTCTGCAAATCACCCAATCTATCTCACTGACATCTTCTTTATACTGCTTTGGTTACCCAGTTTGTCAACTACTTTGCTTTATCACTCATTTTATTTCTGGACTTTTCTTATAGATTTTATTCTGAAAAAAAGAAGAGTTTTTTTGTTTGTTTGTTTTTTTTTTTTTTTTTTTTTTTTTTTTTTTTTTTTTTTTTTTTGCCTATCTAGACAGTCCTGAAATTTCTTAATACCTGCTGAAACTTTTTCATGAAAATGCCATTGATCACTTGACTCACATTCTTAAAATATATCCTTTTCTCGGCACATCCTCATTCTCCATTATGCCGTATCTCAAATTCAAGTTAGAAACCTCTATGTGAATTATATTCATGATGGAAACTTCTATGTGAAATTCAGGAATGTTTCCTTCATCTGACAACTTGTTATTTGATTTTTCTAGTTTTCTTTGTTATCAATTCAAGACATTTCCAAGAAAACTGACTAAGCAAACATGTGCTACCTGTGATATGAATCCAACAATATGTATTGATAATAATCATGACCTTGGTCTCATGCCAAGCATATTACAAGTTCACATTATTTAACTCTTGTTCTGAGTTTTCCATAATAGCACTGTTTTAATTTTACGTTTCCTACGTAAGCAAAATAAATCACTAAAAGAAAATTTATCACTGGACATAAATATTCCTTTCTTTTCCCTAATACGTTTCTTAAATAATATATTTCACAAGATGTTTCTGTAGAATTAAAAATGTCCATATCCAGGTTCAGCTCTTAAGATATGTAAAAAGTGTTTACATATTTTATGCGAGCCAAAATAATATGTTTTCCCCCCGCAGGCAATTTTAGTAGTGTTTATTGAATTCAAGAGTATATGAATTTTAAAACTAAGTTCTCCCATTAATTTTTATGACATACATTGTGAATAACTTTAATAAATAATATTTGAATGCATCGAAATCCTGCTCACAATTTGCATATTAACATATAACACTGTCTTTTTAAAGATGGTGACATTTCATGTAAGTTGAATATGTTTAATATTATCACAGAAGCTATAACTGATTTATGTGCAGCATGACTCTCCAAAAGAACTTGACATTATTTAGTACTTTTTTAACGTATTAGCACATTAACCTTATTTTCAAAGGAACATTTAGTAGAATACAAGGGGTGATATAAAGTGGGAAACAGTGATCCGAAGCAGAGAGCCATGGAGTTTTATGTCAAGTTTTTTCCACTTTAGAAGAACATATATCATTATACTAAAATAAGAGTACAAAATACTAAATGAAAATGAGTACCAAAAATATGCTTTCAGTATAATTAATCTTATAAATTACTGTATTATTAAATTATTTTTATAAAGGATGATGATACTCATGATTAACAATGAAAGGCATTTCACCTTTGTGACACCAACTATTTTGGTTATATCAAGATTAGTCTACAAAAGTATCTTGTTATTTCTACTTTGTATTATTATTATAAAAACGCCTGTTGACACAGTCCTACCAAATTGTATGTTGGAAAATGTTATCTGTATTGGAAAAATGATAATAAGGCCAATTACCATGAGTATAAAAGCAAGTTAATGTTTATAAAATAGAATTAAGCATGTATATATAGTATGTGTGTATACATGTGTTTGTGCTTACGGGGTAGATATTTAATTATATTGGCAAAAATCAATATATCTATGTGTAAACAGATTTATGTTTGCCTGTATGTATAAAATACAATTAAAGCAAGTTAAATTTATGTTTTCATAAAAATAGGGCATTTTCAACAATAAACAGTTTTAATGTGGTTATGCTAAAATAAAACCACTTTGATGACTTTAATAATAATTTTAAAACTCTTTTCAGCCAAAAAAATATTTTCAAAGTTTCACAGAGTAACAAGAGAAACATGACAAATATGGCAAAATTAATATATGTTTTATATATATGTCTACAAAATGTATATACATGTTATAAGTGTAAAAGAAGCTGTACGCTTTAATGCATCCTTCTCCCCATCTTATTTCTGAGGTAGGAAATTATATAATTAAAAAGCTTTTTCAGTGAACCAATATAGATGTGGGTATTTTACCTATTACAAATAAAATATGTAATGAGATTATATTTCAGTGTTCTTAACCATGTATGCTTTAGTCAGAATAGGCTTATGAACCTTTCATCTGCACATGCATATGCACATACATACACAAGGCTTTAATAGAAAGGAAGATATACAACATAGAGTGATGGTTGATTATAGAATGGAAGTTATGTTAAAATATATAGGTTGAGGTAAAATTATCTGGATCGCATATTTACTGGTGGTGTCCCTAGTGGAGAAGCACTTTTCAATCACAATACTTGGAGCTATGAATCTACATGAACATCTTTAGACACCATAAGCCTCATATATCTTAGGTCTTTTGGTTCCCAGAAGTAGACACTGAAGTGGTCTGCGTTCCACCTAGAGTGAGCTCTTTGTAAAACCTAATAATACCAGTACCATGCTGTTTTGGTTACTGTAGCCTTGTAGTATAGTTTNCCTCCCTAGTAGCTGGGACTACAGGCGCCCGCCACCGCGCCCGGCTAATTTTTTGTATTTTTTTTTAGTAGAGACGGGGTTTCACTGTGGTCTCGATCTCCTGACCTTGTGATCCGCCTGCCTCGGCCTCCCAAAGTGCTGGGATTACAGGCGTGAGCCACCGCGCCCGGCCTGTTTTCCCTCTTAAGGTATCTAGTTGTTTGCCCTGTATTTACTCTTCCCACTCCCAATTCCATTTAAGGATCAACTATAATTTCCTATCTCAATAAATCAGTGGTTCTTTCCAGACTAGCAACAGCACCAGCACCTAGAAACTTGCTAGAAATACAAAATCTTGGTCCTCACCCCAAACCTACTGAATCAGAAATGTTGGGGTGGGATTCCACAACTTGTGTTTTCACAAGTCCTTCAGGTCACTCTAATGCTTGCTCAAGTTTGAGGAACACCGCCATAGATCATCCTTTCTATAACCTAATAAATTTAGATTGCTCCAGCCTCAAATTATTCTTGCTCAAATAAGTCCTCCACTCTTCTAGGAGGGGAACAACTATTGTTCTAAAATACACATATGTTAGGGCTACTCTCAAACCACATATAATTTTAAACACTGATTCTTTTCTCATAGGCTAAGCTGATGTGAACGACATTTATACATTATTTTGTTTCTAAGCTGATCTAGGTACTTTCCACGGATCAACTTCAACAAACACATTGGGAAAAGACTAGAATGGACAGGAGTGTGTGAGAGGGGAGAAAAAAGAAAGGGAAGAAAAAAGAAGAAGGTCAAGAAAAAAGAAAAGGAGAAGTGGTTAGGAGAGTGATAGGAATATGAAAAGCTAAGAGGAATGTGTAGATGAAGAAGGAAGTAGAAAAGACAGAAAAGATAAATAAATCAACGTATGTAGACAATGATTATAGATTCTCCAGTTGGGATCTCTTGTCTCTTGCTAAGCACCTCAATAAAGATACAAGCAAAAAAATTTGGGAGTGAATTCTGCTTCATATAATTCTCATTTATTATCCTGTTAATGGCTTTCTTCACTTGGTGAGCTGAATATCCACCAGACATTTGCCCCTCTAGATCCACTACTCACCCTTCTCCACCTTGCACTGTGCCCTGGGAGACTGCCTGGCACACACCAAGTCAACAAGCTCTCTTGCCTTCTGTCTTCTGGTTGAATTTAGCAAATGGCCAAAGATTGCAAGATGAAAGAAAAGGGAGGTTGAATTATCAATTCCTTGCTCACTCCCTGCGGCATTGCTATGGAATGGCTTCCATAAACCAAGAGCATATTTTCTCTTAGCTGACCTCTCCCCACAGTTCTCTCTTGCTCTCACTCTCTCTCTCTCTGTCTCTCTCATCCCTTTAGACTTAGCTTTGGTAACCCCATTTTCACCCCTTGAATAACTGAACTGTTTCCTTGGGCTTTTCCCTATTCCCTGATCACACCATCGCAAAATTTTCTTTATAAAATTCTCTTCTCAGCCGGGCACAGTGGCTCATGCCTGTAATTTTAGCTGTTTGGGAGGCTGAGGTGGGCAGATCGCTTGAGGGCAGGAGTTCAAGACCAGCCTGATCAATACAGTGAAACCCCATCTCTACTAAAACACAAAATATAGCCAGGTATGGTAGTGGGCACCTGTAATCCCAGCTACTCGGGAAGCTGAGGCAGGAGAATCACTTGAGCCTGGAAGGTGGAGGTTGCAGTAAGCCAAGATTGTGCCATTGCACTCCAGCCTGGGTGCCAGAGCGAAACTCCCTCTCAAAAAAAAAAACACAAAACAAAAAACAAAATCCTCTCTTCTCTTTCTCCCCTGAGTGCACAAATTTTACTTGCCAAGACTGATAAACTTAGCTTTGAGATATCAGACTCTCTTAGTTTCCCTCCCACCTCACTAGCCACTCTATCTTTTATTTATTTATTTATTTATTTATTTATTTATTTATTTATTTTAGACGGAGTCTCACTCTGTCACCCAGGGTAGAGTGCAGTGGCATGATCTTGGCTCTCTGCAAACTCCACCTCCCGGGTTCAAGCGATTCTCCTACATCAGCCACCTGAGTAGCTGGGAATACAGGCACCTGCCAACATGCCCAGCTAACTTTTGTATTTTAGTAGAGACAGGGTTTCACCATATTGGTCAGGCTGTTCTCAAACTCCTGACCTTGTGATATGCCCGCCTTGGCCTCCCAAAGTGCTGGGATTACAGGCGTGAGCCACCGTGCCCAGCCTAGCTACTCTATCTTAATGTCACTTTCTGGCTTCATCTCATCTTCCCAACATTTAGATTTAAGATTGCCTTGAAACTCACTTTTCGGACTTCTTTCCTCAAGGTACCCTCAGTGCCTTGACTACCTCATTCAGATGACATTAGATACCATCTATACTCTAACTGCCACATTTAATCTCCACCTTTAAGCTTTCCCCTGAATTCCAAACTCAGCTATCTGCTTGGAAATCTGACAAATTAAATTTAATTTGCTCAAATTCCATTTTCTTCACCAAAACTGTCTATACCTTGGTCATTTCCATATCAACTGTGATACCATTGTTTATTTAGTTGGTCAGTTCAAAATTCTAGAAGTCCAGCTGCATCATTCTTAGCAAACTATCACAAGAACAGAAAACCAAACACCGCATGTTCTCATAGGTGGGAACTGAACAATGACATCACTTGGACTCGGGAAGGGGAACATCACACATCGGGGCTTATCATGGGGAGGGGGGAGGGATTGCATTGGGAGTTATACCTGATATTAATGACAAATTGATGGGTGCTGACGAGTTGATGGGTGCAGCACACCAACCTGGCACAGGTATACATATGTAACAAACCTGCACGTTATGCACATGTACCCTAGAACTTAAAGTATAATAAAAAATAAAAATTAAAAAAACATAATAATAGCTATTCCTATCTTAGTTTAAGTGACCACAGAAATTGTACTCTGTCATGGACTCATTCCATTTATCTTATACTCATATCCAATTATCTTACTCTACTCTGATGAAAGCCTTCTTCAGGTAAGTATGTCAATTTTAATTTCTATCCTTTTACTACTGTCAGTACTATACTATTTTATACTATAAAATTTAAATATATAGTATATTACTGGTCACAAGCACCTTAGAATTTAGTATATGTATAGTAAGATAACGCAAGAGTAGGAAGGATATTTTCTAAGGAGCAACAAAACCTAGTATGACCTGAGTTAATCACTTCTATCAATTTGTCTTTAGATATCATACATTATAGAAAGATATAAAATATTTCTAATGATATATTAAGTGTGTTGCTGGACCCAGAAATATTAGCTTCCACTTTGTGACAGAATTCTGAGCACGTGAGAATCAGTATAAAAGTTCCACTTATCAAAAGGGGCTTTTAAGGTTGTTTAAGACAATGGTGGGTGTATAATTCACCTTCTCAAAATTCCGTCTCAAATAGTATGAAATAACCTCACAAGTATGAAAATTCTACATAAAATTATACCCTAGGCATTACTAGATGATAGAGAATGTCAAAACCGGAAGGAGTAAGTGAAATTAAAAATTCGAAACCCCAGCATTTTGGTCTAAGAAGCGCCATCTCCACCTCTGCACCTCCACAAGGCTTTGAGGAAAGGCCAACTGAGCAAAACTGCAAGGAAGACAAAGGAGGTTCCTTGGGAAGAGTACGAGCAACCACCAGAAAAATTAAAACCATTATATCTGAAAATTTACAATACTAAAATAGTATCTTAGCAGGTCAGAGTGCAGACCACAGAGAAGGGATTTCAGAGAATGGCGATCATTAAAAAGTCAGGAAACAACAGATGCTAGAGAGGTTGTGGAAAAATATGAATGCTTTTACACTGCTGGTGGGAATGTAAACTAGTTCAACCATGGTGGAAGACTTAGAGAAATCTGTGCCTTTCCCTAAGGATCTACTACTAGTCTTTCTCACAGGATATACTACAGGATGATGTTGTTCCATCGATGATGGAGAATACTTTTGCTGAAGACTGATGGTGAGCATTATAAAACATATAAATATACATATACAATTAAAACAAAGGTAAAGATGAAGGTGGATGATTAATGTCATATATTCTGACAAAGTTGTAATAATGCAGATAAAATACTAGATGAGAGGAAAGCATTAGCAGAAAAAGATAAATGTTACCAAGGCAATGAGTTATTAAGAAGATATGAAATAGTCAAATAATAAAACTTAGCACTAATGGTGTTAGTGAAGATATAAGTCCAAAAGCAACGACTAAAAGTAATTGCAAAACTAAAAGTAATTGCAATAACCACAATTACTTTTGCACCAACCTAATGTGTAACTTCCTAGGAGTTAAAAAAGAAAGAGAGCAAAGAATGTTTACTTAGTTGCAGATAATGGATTCTAAAATAGTGGGTGAAAGTATGAGGAGAATCAGGATTTACATATCCTCAAAATATTTCTTCCAATATACTTATTAACTCCACAGGGAAAGATAATAACTTACATAGTTTGAATGTTTTTACCTCCAAATTTCATGTTAAAATGTGATCCCTAATATTGGAGTTGGGGCCTGGTGGGAGATGTTTGAGTCGTGGGGGCAGATCCCTCATAAATGTCCTGGAGCCCTCCTCACAGTAATGAAATAGTTCTCATTCTCAATTCATGTGAGATTAGGTGTCTAAGAATGTGACCCCTCTGCCTTTCTCTTGTCATGTAACACAATGGTTCTCCTTTCACCTTCCACCAGGAGTGAAAGCTTTCTGAGGCCTTCACCAAGACAGATATCAGTTTGTGCTTCCTGTACAACCTGCAGAACTGTGAGCCAAAGTACACCTCTTGTCTTTATAAATGATCTAGTCTTAGTATTCCTTTATAGCAATGCAAGCAGACTAAAAAGTAACTTCATATTGGAAAAACCCATCAAAAATCACCTTAATCAAGTGATCAAGGTAAACATCCCTGTTTATGAGACATAGTGATATCATAAAGTCCTTGATATGATGTATTGAGAACATAACATTATTTCTGTGCTATTCTTGCAAAAATGCATAAATTCATTCCAATTATAAGGAACATTAGACAAACTCAAGTTGATGGGCATTATGGCACTATTATATAGTAATCATTAGTCTAAGTGTGTCAAAATTGTCAAGGTCAAGAAAAGCAGGGAAAGACCAAGACATGGATACACATTGAAAGAGACTTGAAAGACATAAAAACAGAATACAACATGGAATCACTGATAGAATCCTGGAAGATAAAAAGGACATTAACAAAAAAACTAGTATAATTTCAGTAAGTCTGTAGTTCAATTAATAAATTACATTAATATTCATATTCTTTGCCCATGTTTTGATGGGGTTGTTTTATTCTTGTAAATGTGTTAAAGTTCTTTGTAGATTCTGGATATTAGCCCTTTGTAAGATGGATAGATTGCAAAAATTTTTTCCCATTCTGTAGGTTGCCTGTTCAATCTGATGATAGTTTCTTTTGCTGTGCAGAAGCTCTTTAGTTTAATTAGATCCCATTTGTCAATTTTGGCTTTTGTTGCCATTGCTTTTAGTGTTTTAGACATGAAGTCTTTGTTCATGCGTATGTCCTGAATGGTATTGCCCAGGTTTTCTTCTAGGATTTTTATGGTCCTAGGTCTTACGTTTAAGTCTTGGATCCATCTTGAGTTGATTTAAGGATATGAACAAATACTTCTCAAAAGAAGACATCTATGCAGCCAACAGACACATGAAAAAATGCTCATCACTGGTCATTAGGGAAATGCAAATCAATGAGATACCATCTCATGCCAGTTAGAATGGCGATCATTAAAAAGTCAGGAAACAACAGATGCTAGAGAGGTTGTGGAAAAATATGAATGCTTTTACACTGCTGGTGGGAATGTAAACTAGTTCAACCATGGTGGAGGACAGTGTTTCAATTCCTCAAGGATCTAGAACTAGAAATACCATCTGACCCAGCAATCCCATTACTAGGCATCTACTCAAATGATTATAACTCATTCTGTGATAAAGACAAATGCACGCATATGCTTATTGTGGCACTGGTTCACAATAGCAAAGACTTGGAACCAACCCAAATGTCCATCTGTCATTGATGGATTAAGAAAATGTGGCACACATACACCATGGAATACTATGCAGCCATAAAAAAGGATGAGTTCATGTCCTTTGCAGGGACATGAATGAAGCTGGAAACCATCATTCTCAGCAAACTATCACAAGATCAGAAAACCAAACACCACATATTCTCACTCATAAGTGGGAGTTGAACAATGAGAAACTGTGGACACAGAGAGGGGAACATCACACACCAGGGCCTGTCAGGGGGTCGGGGGCTAGGGGAGGGATAACATTAGGAGAAATACCTAATGTAGATGACCAGTTGATGGGTGCAGCAAACCACGATGGCACATGCATACCTATGTAACAAAACTGCACGTTTTGCACATGTATCCCAGAACTTTAAGTATAATAACAAAACTAATTAAAAAATAAACAAATAATTACATTAATGTTAATGTTTGATTTTCACACAATTTTACGCTTTGTAAAGTGTTAACATTAGCAGAAATGGGTTGAGTACAATATTTTTATTGGTCTAAAATTTGTACAGTTATTTTATCTTAAAATGCTCATTAAAATAATTAATAAAATAGGTAATAAGTTCTTCAAGAATGAGGAGAAACTGAGTGATCTGAATAAGATTTCATTCTTATAACAAAGGGGACTATTCAAATATATTCCATTTCTAACTTTAACAGTTAACAAGACACTTGCCTAATTAGATATCAAACAAATACTAAATTATGAGCCAGCCAAGTTCATGATTAGGAACAAAAATCCAATATCCTATTTAAATTAACCACAGTTAAATCCACTTTATTTGTTACTTTTCAAAAACTAGAGCTTACAGTGCCATGTAGGCAGGACACCTTAAATCTGGATAGGGACCCGTATGGAGCTGATTTTGATCTCCTCTGCAGGAGGTTGTCCAATACTGTACCAACCCTGCCCACAGACCCTGCATGCAACATTACCATCACCCACTGGCTGACACAATTGCCTTCATGAATTCACCCAGAACTGTAAGACTGGGGCAGCAGAATGGTGTTGACACCCCGAATAAGAGTGATTCTCACTCAAGCTGGATATGGGCTGAATTCAGGAATTTGGATTACCACTGCCTTTAAACTAGAGCTACTTATGTGGGCCTATGGAAAAGGCTCTATCAGGTCCCACCTCTGGTCTAGAAACACCTAGAGAAGCAGGAGGCAGCACTTCATAAACACTGGGTTTGCCATATCTGGCTGAATGGCACAGAGATATTGAGTGTTGTTTACAGTATTATTTTCCATCCAAAGCCAAAACAAATGTGCCCAAGCTACCACTAAAGAATGTATTTGTCATAAATATGTCAGGTTATCAAATGTTCCTGAGGGATAACACAAAAATTTTCAGTTGCATACTTTCTCGTTTTAGCATTCTATACCAAAGAAACTTCTTGTTCAGTACCTTGAAAGGTACAAAGAAGAACATTTTCTCCTTTGATATTCTTGATAATGACTTTCAAATGTTGGCATTTATGCATGAGCAGAAGCCACTTTTCAAAGAATAACGTCACTGAATTTATCTTCTTCTTTTGACCTTTAAATGACTTTTTGGGCTTGCCTCACTTATCTATCTTACTTCTTGGTTTGCCATTCTCTCTCATCTTCTGAGATCATTGAGCCAGGGCTTCAGGGTGAACTTCTTCAAAGAAAAATGCTTTGGTATTAAAGACTTGTCTGTTTTGGATCAAGGCTTCAGAGCTTGTTCCCGCAAAAAAAAATTAGAAATAATACATCAGTTGTGTAATTACTTTTTAAAATCCTTCACAAATGTAGACTTTTCTGTTTCTCAGGTAATGACCTGTATAGATTTTATCTGATATTTTAATAATAATATTTCCCATAGAGTAATATCTTCTAAAAGATATTTCAAATCAAAATTTCTGATTTACCGTTAACTTAATTAAGCCAAAATAGTTCCTAGAAAAAAGTCTTAAAGTGTAATAGCTATATCCTTTCGCATATCTGGTTTATATGTTTTGTAAAAAGTGATCCAATGAGAAATACAACAATTATAAAATATAAAACTGGAGTTTTAAAGTAATTTTATATCTGTTCTTATGTACACCGATTAGAGTGAGACTGATGATCTGTAAGAATAAAAGTTTTAAAAAAAACAAATCCTCGAGTTTCTTTGTGGTCTTTCTTTTAAGTTTTATTATATCTATATCTATTATCTATTATCCATCAGGTAAATATTATAGTATATATTCATACTGCCAAAGGAAAGATAATGTTTGACCAATTATTAAATGTTGTTTAATTCAATAAAAAGTATTGTTATTATTAGTATTTTTATTAAAAGGAGGCCTTGTATTTACTAATCCATATGTACTTATATAGTGGGAAATATTGACATAAAATAAGGTAGTACCTTGCCTATAAAATTTTTTTAATTTTGTACTTCAAAATAAAGCCTTTTATATGTTAAATTTAGGCATGTGGATCTAATTTATGAAGTTGTTTTGTAGCATCTTACAGTGCTATCCTAAAATACACCTTTATTATCTATTTTACGTTTTCTCAGCACAAACTTTAACCAAAACATAAATACTGTCAAATCATACATATTCTTAGGAAATGAGCCCTATTTTACTTTACAATATATATTAAACTAAAATGTTCTAAAGTAAATAAAATGTGTAAGTTATTAGAGGAATTAGATGAGTTTTTATTTCAATAAATCAGAGTATAAAAATATAATTTAGCTCAATAATATTTTTTAAATACTGACAGTTTTCCTAGATTTACACAGATTTAGACAATTTTGCATACATGTAAAATAAAATGAGTTATGAAATATATATATGTAGAATATCTGCAGTGACAGTAATCGTACAAAATACTTGCTTCACCAAATTTTAGCAGCTCATTAATTATCTAAATATTGACATGTTATACTTTTCCTAGTTTTTTCTGTGTAACTTTATATATGGGGACAGTGGGTTTGAGACAGACTTTTTAAAAGTTTTCCATTGTACACTAGGTTCTTTTAAACTTAAGTTCTCAATAGAATTGAAAAACACTACTGCTAGCTCACAGGATGTGAGGCATTTTGCTAGATGCTGTGAAAATACAGACTAGTGGTTTCTTATTTAGAGGAGTATGCAGTCTAATGGAGGAGACTTTCATGCATGTGACTGAGTAAAGTGCAGTATACTAAATTTCAGGGTATCCCAGAGGAGGGCTGATTTATGTTGTCTGAGGATAGTGGATATTCATTTTCAGAAGAACTCGTATTGAATTGGGCTATGTGTAATATGTTTTTGCTTTTTACCCCTTTCTGTATCATCTCAATGAGAGCTATTCCAAACCTGTGACTTTATAATCCTTTAATTTCATTTTCTTCCCACATTTTCACACATTGGGAGCTAGAATATATATGAAACAGTAACGCATGATAGGAAATCTCCTTGATGATTAGTCTCCTAAATATTATAAGACTTAGCCAGGTAAACTTCTAACAGCAGAAGACTCGTAAACTCCTCTGAGAAAATTATTTTATTTAGTCTCCTCATTTAATATGAGGAAACTAGTTACCAAAAGGATTATGCTATCTTTTCCAAGGCTCATAGATTTAAAAGTTGTCAAACCAGTACAAAACTTCAGACATTTAGATTTAGAGTTTGAGTGCTCAGCTTAAGTCTAATTTGATATTCCAAGCTATATCAATATTCTCCAAAGTTGCATCTAGATTAGAAAATAAGAATATTCTCTTAATTGTAGATATATGTTTGCTCACTGTTTTCATGAATATTTGAGTCATTTCAGAGAAATGAAATGATCCATATATAAATTGTATAGATCGGAAATGTGAGTTATCAATCATTTACTTTTCATTAGAGAGATCATCTTCTGCAACTTGTTCATAAAAATTATTATTCAATATTTACTGTCCTAATTCCTTGATGTGTGAAGCAACAACAAGTATTAAGGTGCTTAAAATATTTTGCATACATTTATCAGGTTCTTTAAATTTAGCTGTGAAAATTCTAGTATTCTTGTGCTTATATGGATTTTCATGAAAACATTACTTAGCCTCTGTGTACCTTGAATAGTCTTTTATTATTTTTATTTAGAAAAAAATAAATCTTAGGATGACCATATCTCAGGTAGTCTCTAGATTTACACTATTTATTCCATTTCTTGCCCTCTAGATTTCTTGCCCTGACATTTCAGTATAAGGTATGTATCTACACAAACAGCACATTTTCTCACATAGCACCTTCAAAAATTAACAAATATTCTTTTTTCCCTAAGATTTCTTTTGCTCATGATTAAAATATATGAAACATAAAGAAGTTATTTAAAAGCAATACAACTTTTTCTAACCCTCTCAATTCTGTCATTGGGCTGCCTTTGGCATATTGTTACATAATTAATTAATCCATTTCTCAAACTGCCTTTCCAAATATTAAACATAAATAAAAAGCTGTATTACAAAAGCTGATTATTTTAATTATATTCATTTACAATGAGGTAAAATTGAATGACATCAGCAAGATGGCTGACTAGAAATCTTAGTAGTTATCCCTCCCTCAACAGGCAAAACAACTACATTTTGATGAAAATAACTAAATGAGAGTGCCAGAAATACCAAAGGGGAGCGAAAACCACTCAGAGCATGAAAGTCTCTGAGCTAATCCCCGCTAAGGGATGGTAAGGTGGAGGCCAGGTATTCATACAAGACAGAAGAAAATACCTGCAACCAACTTACCACCCCATAGCTGGTATCAGCTCAGAATGACAAGAGACTTCACCCTGTGGGGAAAATATAAGCAAGAGCAGCAACGCTCTTTAACATCGTGGACACCTGCAGCACTCACTACTGGAGACCCATGAAATCCTCACAGCGACTAAGCATAGCAGAGAGCTACCTAGAGTCCACACAGCGGTTCTCCCTCCAGAGAAGGAGCCAACAGTCTGCCCCACACACTGAGGCCCATGTGGCTACTGTGTTACCACACCTTGAAACTGGAACTACTGCTGGAGTGTTTCTTGCTCAGGGAACAAGTGGCCACAGCTCCTTTTCCATTCCTGAAAGATTAGCCATTATTAAATAACTCCCATCCACTGGCCCACCATACTCCAGCCAAGCTTTGGCTATACCCAAAACCATGGGGGCAAGTGGTTGTGAAGCAACTCAATCTACTCCCAGTTTTTGCTACACCCCTGCCATCTTGAGTATCAGGCTAAAGCTGCCCACTGCTTCTCAGGTAAACAGTGTCTTAGCAGAACCGCTCCATTTATTTCACCTAATCTGTGCTGCAGCCTGCTTCTTTGTGCCTGAGCTGAAGCTGTGCACTGCCCCCAGGGAATATGGTGCCTTGGTAGATCAACTCCATTTACTCCCTCACAGTGACTGCTCCACCCTGCCACCATATGCATGAGCTAAATTAATGCCTTGCATTCTGGAGAAACCGTGATTTAGCCATCCGGAACAGTCATACTCCCCTCTCCATGCCTGTATTGAAGCAGTGCCCTGCCTCTCAAAAAACAATGCTTTGATTGTTCCAAGCAATCATGCCTCCTTGGCCTGAACTGAGGTAATACATCACAACCCAGACAATCAGTGTGTTGGCTGAACACAGAATCTGTGCATCCCAGGACTGAGCTGATGGGGTACCCTAAATTCCAAGGAAATGGGGCACTGGCTGAACTTAGACACCCCACACTACAGGTGAAATGACTCTAATATCCTGCTTACCTGAGTATGAAGTACCTCCCTAGATTCTGAGCTACTGAGACAACCCCTTGCCCAGGAAGTTGAGTCATCACTGTGATGTTCCCCACCCCACAGGTCCCAAGCAATAACTGTGTTCCAGGGTTCTCGCTGCCACTGCATATGACCTCACACAGTGTGGGATACTGCCATGTTCCACCAAGTGAGGAATCATTAAACAGTGATTCTTATCTCAGAACCCCAGCTGCCACTGTTTGCTATTGGCTGTGGTTTACAAATTGCAGCAGTACACTGTTCCCTGGACCCAAATCTCCAGAGCTTCCCTTTCCTGGTGCTAAGCCAGTGCTGATCCCTGCTTCCCAGGGTCAGAGTCACAGCTGCAACCCAGATCTCTGGACCCAAGCTTCTAGGAGGCTGCCTAAGAGTCACAGACACTGGCTTGTGGACATCTACATCCTAGCCTGCCTCAGAGAGTGAACCTGCACCCTAAAACTCAGATGCCACAATATGTTTGCAAGACCCTAAGCCAATGATCCAAGCTCCACAGCCACTCCAAGGACCTGCATCCTAGAACACAGTGCTGCCACAGCTGCTTGTATGTTGTGTCAGACCAACACCAAGAGGGATCTCATTGGCTAAGTCTCTCATTGTGTGGGGAAAACATGAATCGGAAAACCTTAAAAAGTCCTTGCCACCAAGAACTTTAACAACCCATATTCCACAATTACTTCCACAAACTCTTATATTCTAGGCCACTGGAGCACCTACAATCATTGTTCATGTTGATTGCAGCTGAAAAAGCTGCATGAAGCCTATACCACAGAATCTAATCAAAACCAGAGGCACGATATACTTTCTAACAAGCACACAAAGAACCCCCTGAAGGTGAAAATGTTTTTCTACAAAAGTCATTCTGCAAATAGAAGAGGGGATTGTTCTACTATGTGTGCAGACATCAATGCAGACACACAAGATACATGAAAAATTAAGGAAATATGACACCACTAAAGTAATAAAATAACTCTCCAGTAACTGAAACTAAAGAAAATGAAATCCACAAATTACCTGAAAATGAATGAAAAATAATGACATAGAGGAAACAAAGCAATGTACAAGAGAATACAGGTAAACAGCTTAACAAAATCTAAAATAAAATTGTGATCTGAATGAGAAATTTAACAAAGAGACATTGTACCAAACAGAAACTTGGAGCTAAATAATTAAATGAGTACAATTTTTTAAATGTCATAGAGAGCTTTAACAGCAGACTATATTCAATAAAGAAAAACCTGAACTTGAAGGTAAGTGTTTTGAAATTACCTAGTCAGAGAAGAAGAAAATAAGGATGGAAAAGGATGAAGACAGACTATGGGACTTAGGATACCATTAGGTAAACAAAATTTTGCACTATGGAATTTTCAGGAGAACAGACAATGTTAAAAACAGAAAACATATTTAATAAAATAATTTCTGAAAACTTCTCATCTTAAAAGAGATTTATACAGCCAGATAAATGAAGTGCAAAATTTCCCAAAGAGATTAAACTAAAAGAAGTATTCACTAAGACACATTATAATTAAACTGTCAAAAGTAAAAGACAAAGAAAGAATTTAAAAAGCAGCAAAAGCAAGGTGTCAAGTTACATGTAAGGGAATATACATTAGACTGTCAGCAGATTTATCAGCAGAAACTGCATACCAGGAAAGAATAGGACAATATATTTATAGTGCCCAAAGAAACAAACAAACTGCTAGGCAAGCATACTGCACCCAGCAAAGATGTTCTTCAGCAATGAAAGAGGAATAAAGTATTTTCCAGACCAGCAAAAGTTAAAGGAATTTGTCACCACTAGACTAGCCTTACAATAAATGCTTAGGGAATTCTTGAATTAGAAAAAAAAGGATGCTAATTGATAACATGAAATCATTTGAAAGTATAAAATTCACTGGTAAAGGTAAATATATGGTCAGATTCAGAATAACCCAATACTATTTTGGTGCTCTGTAAATCATACATATTTCTGGTATTAAGGTTAAAAGCTAAAATAGTAAAAAAAATAGTTACAATAAGTTGTTAAAAATATTTGTTATCAAAAGATGTAAATAGTGACGCATTTTTAAGTAGTGGGAGGGAAGATAAAATTTAGAGTTTTTGTATATGACTACAGTTAAGTTGTTATCAGTGTAAAGTAGTCTTATAATAATATATTTAATGTAAGCATAATGGTAACTACAAGGCAAAAACTATCACAGATATGTAAACAATAAAAAGAGAAGTGAATCAAAACTTAGAATTAAATAAAATCAACAGATCACAAAGGTAAAAAATGGAGGAAGAAAGAATTAAAGATTTATAAAACAACCAGAAAACAACAAAATGTCAGCAATGAGCATTTATCTATCAATAATTACTTTGAACATAAATTAAATTATCCTATTAAAAGACATAAATTGCTGAAAAATAAAAAACAGTATCCAACTATATGCTGTCCATAAGAGACCTACTTTAGCTTTAAGGGAACACATAGGCTGAAAATAAAAGGATTGAAGAAGATGTTTCATGCAAACAGTAATCAAGAGAGAGCAGAAATGGCTATATTATATAATATAAATTTCAAGCCAAAAACTGACAGAAGAGACAGAAGAGGCCTTTATTTAATACTAATGGGCTCAAGTAATTCAGGGACATAACAATTGTGAATATATATGCATCCATTACTGGAGCATCTAAATATAAAGCAAATATTAATGGAGATGAAGGGAGAAATAGATAGCAATAGAATATGAATAGGACACTTCAATACCCAACTTTCCTCAATGGACATATTAACCAGCAGAAAATTAACAAGGAAACACTGGAATTGAAATGCACTTTAGAGAAAATGGATTTGATAATACATACAGCAACAGAACATATATTCTTCTCTAGTGGACATGAAATACTCTCTATCCAAGAGAATATATTGTAGGCCACAAAGCAAATCTTAAATTTTTTAATATTTAAAATCCTATTAAGTATTGTTTTTGACTATAATGTTATAAAACTAGAAATTAATAACAGGAGAAACATTGGAAACTATACATATACATGGAAATTAACATACTTCTGAACAACCAATGGGTCAATAAAGAAACTGAAAGGGAAGTTAAAAATTTTCTAGTGACAAATGAAAATAGAAAAAATACCAAAACCTACGTAATACAGAGAAAGCAGTGCTGAGAGGGTAGTTTATAGCAATAAATGCCTACTTCAAAATAAAGAAAGATCTTGAATAAACAATTTAATATTACCTTTCAAGGACCTAGTAAAACAAGAACAAGCTAAACCCAAGATTATTAGGAAAAAATAAATTAAAAAACTAAAATCATAAATAAAATCGAGACTAAAAAATACAAAAGATTGATGAAATGAAGAGTTGTTTTTCTGAAAAAAGAAATAAAATTGACAAAACTTTAGCCAGGCTAACTATAAAGATAGAGAGAGAGAAGATGCAAATTAATAAAATCAGAGATGAAAAAGAAGACATTACAACTGAAACTATAGAAACACAAAGAACCATAAGAAAATATTATGAGCATCTATCTATGTGCTGACAAATTGCAAAGCTTAGAAAAAAAATGGATACATTCCCGGACACATGCAACCTACAACAACTGAATCATGAGGAAATAGAAAACTTGAATAGACAAATAATGAGTCCTGAGGCCCTCATCTTTCTCCGTGCTGTTGCCCAGTTTCATAAAGTGAAATGTCTAGAATTTGAATCTTTCTTTCTGACCCAGCCTGTGTTCTCTTCATTTTTGAATGTTTACTTTCTCTTTGGTACCAATGGAACAGATTTTTCTGGTCATGAAAATGAATTTTCTGACTCGGCAGATATTGTGTTCCCACAGAAGTCTAACTTCCACACAGAGTACAACAGACACCACTTCTTGTAACACAGAAAAGAGCTAAATTGTAAAATGCAGTTTCCTGAATCTCTAATACTATTTCAAATCCTTACCAACTATTCTTTCAAATTTCTTTTTCCTATTTAAATTTCTATCTTTTAAAATCCAAAACATCATTAAATCTAACAGGTAAACAATATTTGGGAATGAAAATACAATTGTGAAAGGCTGTGAATAGGTGGCAAGTCTAAATTTACACAAAAGTCAGTTAAATGGTTTTGACAACATCCTGAAAACTGATGAAATCATGCTCCATTAGTTCATAAATGAGTGAGAAATTCCAGATCTATGGCCTTTCCTGGAAACACCTTGCCCTTGTCCTAGAGAATAACTCTCCATCTTTTTACTCTCAGCAGAAAGTACTTTGTTAACCTTACCTGCCTAAGGCGAATTTCAGGTGGAGAAGCATTCACAAGCTGGTTCTCATTAGTTAGTTTTCTGGTGTCTGTTATGATGCACACCACTATTCTTTTCATTTGCCTCATCAGGTTGTAAAAGCAGAGAGGCAGAAAGGTACTGAGAGGCAAGATCACTGAGCAAAGTGCTAAGGTCTAAGTCTGATTCTGGGTTCTGCCACTGACTATAACAAATTGGAAGAATCACCAAAACATCTCTGGGCCTCTGTTTATTTGTGATCTAAAATTGTTAGATCATTCCTAATTATTCTTAATGTTCCTAATCAGTCTAAAATATCTATACTTATGTATTTAAATAATTATATGAGTTTCAATTATATGAGTTTCAATCAACAAGTAAGACAGAAAATCTAAAATATTGAAAAATGATGTTCCTAATAAGTTGTAGAATGTCTGAGTTCAAGCTTTATCTAGAAATGATAAATGTAGTCATGAATGATGTTAATAATAATGCTAATGATGAATAATTGTGTCAGCCTATATTCTCATTATTTTCTCTTGACTCTTGAGACACGTCTAAGCGGCATTAATATGATAAAATTGTGTAATAATAATCTTCTATCTGTATAACACAATGCATCTGTGTAATTGCTACTTTTAGTCTTTTCAAATGTCAGTAAAATACGTTTTTTTCTTTTAATTCAATGATGTTGATAAAATACTTAATTACATTTTATGACCCTGAAATATTGGGTATATATTCCCTCAATCATAATTTATTGATATAAACTTTGAATTCTACACTACTTTACTAAAATTATAATTATTATACATATGATCATCTAGGATAGTAAATCATTGGGATTGCTGGATCATATGGTAGCTCTCTTTTTAATTTTTTTTCAGAATCCCTACAATACTTGAGCTATTATTGCTCTTTGATTTAATTAACAATTTTCCCATCTCCTATAAACTCTTGGGAAGCAGGAATTTCACCCTTCATCTGCATTTCTTTTTGACTATTTTGCAATGAAAAAATAAAGAATGAACCTATGAGGAAAAAGATATTCACAATGTTGTGAATAGATAACCTAAGTCAGTGGGTGACTTCAGAGCTAAAAAGTATGTTTGCACTATTAGAGTTTAGGATGTTGCTATGCCAGAATAGTTTCAACTACTTCTTTGTAGACACTATAATTGAAGACACGTTCATTCTTCATGTTTTTATGCAAGTTCAATTTTATTAATAAAACAGCATTATCCCAGTGGAAAGTGCTGGAAAAAAATGTGCCAAGGAACAAAGAAGAGTTGATTTCAAATTAAATTAGTTTAAGGATTTGAAGTGATGCTCTATATTGATTTGTCTCTTAAATTTTTAGAACCTATCAATTTAATTCTTTCAACCTAGCAAATTGCTCTTTTGCATTATTTTTCAGTTTTACCGAAGGGAAAAGCATAACAAGTGAGAGAGAGACAGAAAGAGAGAGAGATTAGCCTGTAATAGCCTATCTGCCTCTTTAATTATTTAATTTTTCTAATATAAAGGAGAATAGCATATTTCTGATGCTTTATTTCTGTTAGTTAATGCTATTGTATTCTTAGTTTCTGTCTGTCTCAGATTATTTCTGTTGATATTTTCATTTCTTTCCTCTTAAAGGAATAAATGTTAAAGATTTTTTTCAATACATATTAAAAATATGGTGAGAGAGAGACAAACATTAACCCTTGTAGGAATATCTTACCCTTGGATACACTCACTACGTTATAACATCAATTTCAAACAGTGATTGAGTTTTCCAAGAATGCATGCACTTCATGTGCCTGGAATGATAGTAGAAATGCTGCTGTATTCAAAATATCTGTGAACATTTCTTTGCCACATAAATTTGGATGAGTAGAAAACACGATAAACATTAATTTTTAAAAGACCTACCATAGAAAGTATTCCCATGCCCTCCAATTCTTTAACTTATATGCAAGTTGAAAATGTTCTCAAAATCTCATTCTAAATGTCTTAGGCCAACGTGGTTGCATCTAAGAGACAAACATTTTAGTCAAACCTTTTCAAAAGCTAGGCAAGCAATTATACCTTTCTCCCCATAATGCCTCTATCATCATACACATCTAAGTGATATATTTCTATCTCTCTCTGTGTAATGACATGTTAAAGACATTTAAAAATACTGTGCTTGATGCATGCCTAAAATAAAGATGATGCCATTAAAGGAACTTAAATATTGCCAAAATATGAATGTTTGGAATGATTTCTAGTCTTGAGAAACCCCATCACTCCATAGAACTCCCTACAGAAAGAGAGAAGAGGAGAGAGTTCATAATCATCCTCTCCTCTGTACATGTAACCCCCAAAACATGAACACCCCAAATCTTTTAGAGGAATGCCTCATCTGATGACCAGCTAAAAGAGAGAATAGTGATGTATTGATTTTATTCTTATTTCTTGAGTACTTTCAGCTCACTACTTATCTCCTTGTTATACTTTTCTATATTTACTATAGAAGTTTTTTATGAGTACATAGTAGGTACATGTATTTATGGGGTATATTAGATATTTTGATATAGACATAGAATGCATAATCTCAGTGTAAGTGGTTTATCCATCATTTCAAGGATTTATCCTTTCTTTGTGTTACATACAATCCAATTATAATCTTTTAGTTATTGAAAAATGTACAATGAATTATTGCTGACCGGAGTCACCTTGTTGTATTATTAAGTAAAACACCCTATTCATTCTATATGACTATATTTTGTACCCATTAACCATCTCTATTTCCCTCTCTGTCCCACTATCTTTCTCAATCTTGGTAACCATCATTCTACTCTCTATTTTTATCAGTTCAATGGTTTTAATTTTTAGCTCCCACAAATAAGTGAGAACAAATCAAGTTTGTATGTCTGTTCTTGGCTTATTTCACTTAACACAATTACCTCCATTTCCACCCATGTTGTTTCATATGACAGGATCTTATTCTTTTTATGGCTAAATATTACTCCATTGCATATATGTACTACATTTTCTTTATTCATTTGACTTTTGATGACATTTAGGTTGCTTCCAAATCTTGGCTATTGTGAATAATGCGACGGTAAACATGGGACTGCAGATATATCTTCTATATACTGATTTTCTCTCTTTTGGTTATATACCCAGCAGTGGGATTGCTGGATCATGTGGTAGGTCGATTTTTACCATAGAGAAACCTCCAAACCCTTCTCCATAGTGGTTGTACTATGGTATATATATGTTGGTATATTCCCAACAACAGTGTACAAGAGTTGCCCTTTCTCTGCACCCTTACCAGCATTTATTATTGCCTGCCATTTGGATAACAGCCATTTTAACCTGGGTGAGATGATGTCTCATTGTACTTTTGATTTGCATTTCTCTGATGATCATTCATGTTGAGCACCTTTTCATATCTTTGTTAGCCATTTTATGTCTTCTTTTGAGAAATATCTATTCAGAATCTTTGTATATTTTTAAAACAGAGTGTTATTTTCCTATAGAGTTTTTTGAGCTCTTTATATGTTCTGGTTCTTAATTTCTTGTCAAATGGATAGTTGTAAATATTTTCTCCCATTCTGTGAGATGTGTCTTCACTTTGTTGATTGCTTTTCTTTGCTATGCAGAAGGTTTTTAATTTGATGTGATTTCATTTATTCATTTTCTCTTCAGTTGCCTGTGTTCATGGGGTATTATTCAAGAAATCTTCATCCAGTTACATGTGCTGGAGAGTTTCCTCATATTTTTCTTTTATTTGTTTTATAGTTTGAGGTCTTAGATTTAAGTTTACAATTCATTTTTATTAGATTTTTGCATATGGCAAGAGATAGGGTTCTAGTTTCATTCTGCATATGGATATCCTGTTTTCCTAGCACCATTTATTAAGGAGACTTTCCTTTTCCCAGTGTATGTTTTTGGCACCTTTAAAATGAGTTCACTATGGATGACCAGATTTATTTCTGGATTCTCTATTATGTTCCACTCCTATATAGCTCTACTTTTAGGCCAGTACCATGCTGTTTTGGTTACTATAGCTTTGTAGTATAATTTGAAGTAAGGTAATTTGATTCCCCCAGTATTTGGGGTTTTTTGTTTGTTTGTTTGTTTTCCTTTTGCTCAGGAGAGCCTTAACTATTCTAGGTTATTTGTGATTCCATATAAATTTTATAATTTTTTGATTTTTTTTTTCTATTTCTCTGAAGAATGTTGATATTTTGATATCAACTACATTGAATGTCTAGATTGTTTTGGGTAGTATGAACATTTTAACAATATTGATTCTTCAAATTCATAAACATTAAATATCTATTTTTTTTGTTCTCTTAAATTTTTAGCATCAATGTTTCATAGTTTTCTTTGTAGATATCTTAGATTTCTTTGGTTAACTTGATTTCTAAGTATTGTATTTTATTTGTAGCTACTTTAAATGGGCCTTCTCTGAGTTTTCACAACTCTGCTTTTAATTTTGCTTCAATTACTTTATTAAATGTGTTCAAAAATAATTCAGCATTTTTTTTAAGTCAGAGTCTTGCTGTGTCACCATGGCTGGAGTGCAATGGCATAATCTCAGCTCACTGCAAACTCCACCTCTCGGGTTCAAATGATTCTCCTATCTCAGCCTCCTAAGTAGCTGAGATTACAGGTGCCTGTCATCACGCCCAGCTAATTTTTGTATTTTTAGTAGAGATGGAGTTTTGTCATGTTGGCCAGGCTGGTCTCCAACTCCTGGCATCAAGCAATCTGCCCACCTCAGACTCCCAGAGTGCTGGGATTACAGGCATGAGCCACTGTGCCTGGCCAATTGATAATTTTTATCTTCTTCCTGACAATGTGAATTTCTTCTATTTGATATTATTTATCTACAATCCATTTTTTTTAACTCTATTCCTCCTTTTTTGTAACATTATACAGATCCTGTATTGCTTTGTTTATGATTGCTCATTGAAGAAAGAGTGGTAGATTAGTAGTTTATGTGGATAACTGTGTTCCAAACTAAAAGGTTTCTCCTACAACCATAAGATTTTCATCTGTGGGTTCATGAATGTTTAATTTCACTGAATAATGGAAGTGAGCAGCAGCAGCACTGTTCACATGCGACATCTTTCTTATCCCCAGAACCACAGGGGCATATTCATATGACTCCATGTTTTGTACCTTCTACAATGTTTCTCTTAGCCTGTCACTTTTGAAAAGTTGTAACATTAGGTGTTGGTTATATGAAAAGTTTAGGGAAATTATTTTGGCTTCTTCTTGCAGAAACCTCTGGATGAATATCTTTATTTTTCCAAACCATCCTAATCTATGGTCGAGCATCTGCTATGCACTGAATGTTTGTGACCCCCAAACTTTGTATGTTGAAATTGAATCCCCAATGTGATGATACTTGTGTGTGGCTCCTTTGGGAAGTATTTAGATTATGAGAAGCAGTCCCACATTAATGGGTTGAATGTCCTTACAAGAAGAGGCCAGATAGATAACTGGCTCTGTTTGCATTATGTGAGGATACAAGAAGAAATCAACAGTTTGCAACCTGGAAAAAGGCCCACACAGGAACTCAACGATGTTGGCATGTGGATCTTATAAATTCCAACTTCCAACCTCGGAACTATGAGAAATACATTTTTATTGTTTATAAGGACCCCACTCTATGATATTTTGTAATAGCAGCACACACCTACTAAGACAAAATCTTAGATGTCTCCTAATTTATATTTTGCTTCCTTTTGTCATTTTTTGCCTTGAAATAGTTTCTTCCAACAGTAGAAAAATCAAGTTAACGCCTTCATTCAACTGTAATGAATGAACTCAGTTCTTACTATACCATTCTTACAGGGTTTTTTTTTTGGTCAAAATGTACAGTATCTTAGTATCTTATTTTAGATATTATTTGACTCCCTATCTTTCAAACAAATGAAACATTGCTAGTTTTTTGGAAACTTCAGGATCTGCCATTGATTTTATAGAACAAAAATGCATATTAAAATATATCTGAACCCTGTACATAGACTATTAATTGTTTTCTGAAGAAATTTTAAACATTTTCCCCACGTATTTTAATTATGTTATTGTTATCTAGTTTTTGTTTAATCAGGTGCAATACATATCATAACATTAATCTTTTTAAAGTGAATAATTCAGTTCCATTTAGTACATTCAAAAGGTTATTCAACCTATAGGACTATCGAGTTCCAAAATATTTTATCACCCTCCCCCCACCAAAATCTTGTACCTATTAAACAGTTATTCTCCATTTGTTATTTCCCCTGGATCTTGGCAACCATCAATCTACTTTTTGTGTCTATGGGTTTACCCACCTTGGATATTTTATATAAATGAGAACATAATTATCTAGTTTTGAAACCACTATTATTTTAAAAAATTTTGAAAATTATTTTTTAAATGCCATTGGCCTAGGTGCCAGTACCTCTGCATTTAGCTCTTGATTCTTACATGGACTGGCTGCATAAATTAAAATAAATGGCAAATTATTTAACTTTCTTTCAACTGCAACCCATTATATTTCTGTTAATTAATAAGAATCACCTCTAGATAACAAATGCAACTGAGTTTTCTATTCGTAACAGGATAACATTATTAAGGATGTACTTACTCTCTCCATAAAATATTATGTCCTTTACACCTTTATAAGACTAAAAGAATGAATAGATGATTATCATAATTATTACCTTTATATAATTATCTTTACAGTATTTACAAAAATTCTGCCAGTAAGTTTTTAACATTACCAAAATAGAGTTGGTAATTCTGGTTTGAGGAATTTTCCCAAGCCCTTATGATTCGGGAGTTGCAGAGCTTAAATTCAAACACATGTCTTCCTGGGAACAATGCAATAACTTTGCAATATTCAGCATTTTTCTTTTATTAGCATCTACTGTCATCACTTAGACACCTGTAAATTATAAGTGCAAATACAGGTCTGATAACATGCAGAGCCCATCTCTTTCTAGAGTATTCTGCCTTTTGCCTATAAGCTTCCAAATAATGCATTATATTGAACTCAGAACAGAGTGATATAATGAAATTGATGGTAATCACAGTGATACTATCTGTGTTCAATTGATATTAAACAATATCAATTGAATAACCAATGGTATTCAATTGATATTATACAATATTACATACATATATACACATACTCTTATATAGCAATTTATGGCTTACTAAAATCACTTAATATTAATACTTTCTTTTATTTAATATTAAACATTTAGTTTGATATTTGATAAGTAAAATGTTAAATAAAAGCAGGAAACTATATAATGTTTCTATGCAAAAGAAAAGAAGTCAAAATATTGTCCATATAAACTAATAAACAAAATAAAATAATATAAAATTGCAAGGAATTTTAAAATAGTACTGCTAAATTATTTTTACCTGTGGCAAATTTAATTTGAGATGTAACATCACATTTANATTATACAATATTACATACATATATACACATACTCTTATATAGCAATTTATGGCTTACTAAAATCACTTAATATTAATACTTTCTTTTATTTAATATTAAACATTTAGTTTGATATTTGATAAGTAAAATGTTAAATAAAAGCAGGAAACTATATAATGTTTCTATGCAAAAGAAAAGAAGTCAAAATATTGTCCATATAAACTAATAAACAAAATAAAATAATATAAAATTGCAAGGAATTTTAAAATAGTACTGCTAAATTATTTTTACCTGTGGCAAATTTAATTTGAGATGTAACATCACATTTATTAAAATCCCCAAAATCCATTATTTCTGGCAAATCTTTGCAAAAGTATAGTATGTGGAATTAGAGTTTGATATTTTGAGTAAAATTTTGGTTTTGAAATTTGATCCAGATTGTTTTGATTTTTGCTGTTGTTATTACAGCATTTTAAAATTTAGTTTCTTTAGAAACTTCCAAAGACATACCTCTGTCTCAAAATATACTTTGCCCCAGTTTCTTCACAGCAGTTTGTAAAACTGTTGATCTTATCAAAATGGTAATATGTAATTCTTTTCTTAGAGGGATAAATTGAAGTAGAGTACAGAATGCAAAGGATGATTAAAACTATAATTTGACCAGATTTACATAATTTAATTGATAAAAGTGTAATTGCATTAGAGTATTCTCTAAAGTTAAGAGAGTCATCTGCTCATGCCCTTTAAAGTATATAGGTATCACACAATAATATAAATGATTGAAAATAAAAAGTCATTCTGAAAAGATGCAATTTAATGATTGAAAATAAAAAGTCATTCTGAAAAAAATGCAATTTGGATTTAAAAAATTAAAATTTTAAATAGCATATAATATATACAAAGTATACATACATAAATCTCCTTTACATATTCTAAATATCTTCTTTTGAGAATTGTCTATTCATGTATTTTACCCACTTTTTGATGGGATCATTTGATATTTTCTTGCTGATTTGTTTGAGTTCCTTGTAGTTTCTGGACATTAGTTCTTTCCTGGATGCATAGTTTGTTAATATTTTCTCCTACTCTGGGTTAACTCTCTAGTCTGCTGATTATTTCTTTTGCTATGCAGAAGCTTTTTAGTTTAATTAGGTCCTATCTATTTATCGTTGTGTTTGTTGTATTTGGTTTTGGGTTCTTGGTCATGAACTCTTTGACTAAGCCAATGTCAAGAAGAGTTTTTTTGATGTTATCATTGAGAATTGTTATGGTTTCAAGTCTTACAGTTATGTCTTTGATCCATCTTGAGTTGATTTTTTTATAAAGTGAGAGATGAATATTCAGGTCCAGTCTCTGCATGTGGCTTGCCAATTATGCCAGCACAATTTGTTGAACAGGGTGCCCTTTCCTCACTTTGTGTTTTTGTTTGCTTTGTCAAAGATCAATTGGCTGTAAATATTTGGCTTTATTTCTGGGTTCTCTATTCTCTTCCATTGGTCTACCTGCTTGTTTCATACTAGTGCCTTACTGTTTTGGTAACTATAGCCTCGTAGTATAGTTTGACATTTGATAATGTAATGATTCCAGATTTCTTCTTTTTGCGTAGTCTTGCTTTGGCTATTTAGGTTCTTTCTTGGTTCAATATGAATTTTAGGATATTTTTTCTAGTTCTGTGAAGAATGATGATGGTATTTTGATGAGGATTGCACTGAATTTGTAGATTGCTTTTGGCAGTATGGTCATTTTCACAATATTGATTCTACCAATTCATGAGTATGATGTGTGTTTCCATTTGTTTGTATCATCAATGATTTCTTTCAACAGTGTTTTGTAGTTCTTCTTGTAGAGATCTTTCACTTCCTTAGGTATATTCATAAGTGTTGTTTTTTCTTCAGCTGTTGTAAAAGGGATTGAGTCTTGATTGAGTGCTAGATATTGGTTGTGGGTTTGTCATAGATGGCTTTTATTACTCTGAGGTATGTCCCTTCTATGCAAATTTTGCTGAGGGTTTTAATCATAAAAGGATGCTGGATTTTGTCAATGCTCTTTCTGTGTCTATTAAGAAGATCATATAATTTCTGTTTTTAATTCTGTTTATGTGGTATATCGCATTTATTGACTTGGGTATGTTGAACCATCCCGGCATCCCTAGTATGAGACCCACATGATCACGGTGTATTCTTTTTTTGATATGATGTTGGATTCAGTTCGCTAGTATTTTGTTGAAGATTTTTGCATCTAACTTATTCAGGGATATTGGTATGCAGTTTTCTCTTTTTGTTATCTCCTTTCCTGGTTTTGGTATTAGGGTGATACTGGCTTCATAGAATGATTTAGAAGAATTTTCTCTTTCTCCATCTGATAGAATAGTGTCAATAGGATTGGTACCAATTCGTCTTTGAATGTCTGACAGAATTCAGCTGTGAATCCCTCTGGTCCTGGACTTTTTTTGTGGGCACTTTTTAATTACTATTTCAATTTTGCTACTTGTTATTGGTCTGTTCAGAGTTTCTATTTCTTCCTGATTGAAAATGTTTACCTTATGCACACAAACTAGAAAATCCAGAGGAGATAAATTCATGAAAATATTCAATCAGGAGATCTGTGCATATTCAGTCATGAGGTGTGTGCCTAGTAGCCTTGAATGTGTGCATAGTAGCCTTGAATGATCTTTTGTATACAAATGGCAAATATATGAAAAAATGTTCAACATTGCTAATTATTAGGGAAATGCGAATTAAAAACACAATGAGATACTATCTTTCTCCTGCAATAATGGACATAATTTAAAAAAATAAAAAACAATAGATACTGGTGTAGATGTGGTGAAAAAGGAACACTTTTACACTGCTAGTGGAAATGTAAGCCAGTACAACCACTATGAAGGACAGTATGGAGATACCTTAAATAACTAAAAGTAGAAGTACCATTTGATCCAGCAATCCCGCTAGTGGATATCTATCCGGAGGAAGAGAAGTCATTACATGAATAAGACACTTGCACACACATGGTTATAGCAGCACAATTTGTAATTGCAAAACTATGAAACCAGCTTAAATATTAATCAACTAATAAGTGTATAAAGAAAATGTGGTATATATCAATATTATATATATAGTATGTGTGTGTGTATATATATACAGTACATGTGTATATATATAGAGTACATGTGTATATATAAACACAGTACACACACACACACACACACACAGGAATACTACTCAGCCATAAAAAGAAATAAAATAATGGCATTCACAAAGACCTGGGTGGAGTTAGAGACCATTATTCTAAATAAAGTAACTCAGGAATGGAAATGGAAAACCAAATATCATATATTCTTACTTATAAGTGGGAGCTAATCTATGAGGATACAAAGGAATAAGAATGACCTAATGGACTTTGGGCACTTGTGGGAAAGGGTGGGAGGGGATGATGGATAAAAGACTATACATTGAGTACAATGTACACTGCTCTGGTGACAGGTGCACAAACATCTTAGAAATCACCACTAAAGAAATTACCCATGTAACCAAACACCACCTGTTCCCCCAAAACTACTGAAATAACATATAATACAATAGTCTGAATATATTGGATTTTATTAAAATATAAATGTTCATTAAAATATTTATAATAACAACCATATTAGAGATAAAAATTATTGTCCTATTATTAGTTGGATAGTCCATTTAGTGCTCTTGACTGCTTTTAATAACCACAATGTATAATTAAATTTGTCTAAGTCATTTGACCAAAAGATATTATTAATAAGTTAATATCTAAATTTACTTAGTTACAAAAACTAGTATTTATTTTCCCATACTATAATCTCCTTTAAGACACCACTTTTAATTTCTGCCAGTCAGAAGCAGTCTACTTTTCATAAATGTGTGCATATTTTTTCATTTGATAATAATGTCCACAAATTGACGTTTCAGTTTAAATAAATTCAGCCTCTAACAATGCTTCTTCTCTTGTCCAACCTTAGAAAGAATATAGTGATTGATCTTTAAAGTCATATAATAGCTTGAATGTAAGATTCTAATAGTCTTGCGGCATTTCACAGTCTATTTTATAGCACAATTGTTGATACTCATGCCTTATTTCCTCTACCAAGCTAAATTCTCTGAGGCTGAGGTCATGCTTAATTCATTTTTATATAACTTGTGGTGCTTCCTGTGAAGCTTGGCACATAATAGTCACTTAGAATATGCTAATTGATTTTCATGTTTGTGCCCCTACTGAGTTCAAACTGTTCAACAACCAGTTAACAAATTTTATTTAAAATATGCCTAGGAAAAGCACAATTTTAAAATTATAGTACAGATAAACAGATTTATAGTGGTATGACAGGAGCTAAAAAATGCTTCAATGCTATTAAATTTTTTCATCTCTAATATTTAATAATTTAAATTCTCCAAAACATCCCAATAATTGGCATTAAGGAATTTGATCCTCATGCTTCTTGATTTTAAGGCTGAGCTCAATGCCAGTGAGCAAGTCACACTGGCATTCGGGAGAAACTCGGGAGAAAAGGAAAGCCTTCTTACTCTTTCTAAATCTGCAGGACTTCTCTGCTATAAATGGCTCGCTGTGAAGTCTGTCTCCTTGGTCTTTGTCCTTTGTGGATAAGCTTTCAATGACTTCCAGGAATCAGAGACATATGAACATGTATTGAAATAAATTTCTGAAAAACATTGTCAAATCTAAACAAGTAACTTTTAATCTATTCCTTTCTAGTTTTAGCTGTTGCTATTCAAAAAATTAATAAAAAAAAAAGGAATTGCTGATGAAATGGTCACAAGTCAACACTTCAAAGAGATGGGATGTAAATAAATTCAATATATAAAAATAATATTTCTCTCTTCAGCACTCAGAAAGAAGGTGGTAATTTCTAAGGCTGTAATGACACTGTAGATCTAAGGCTCTAATTATGTGTGGCATACCACAGTCTATTTTATGTGACATTTGTTGCAACCCATGCCTTATTATTAATAATACTTAATACTTGTATTCAGCTAAATTATCTAAGCCTAGGGCCATATCTTTTAGGAGTCCATATATTCTGATTTGTGTACTAGTTCAATTTAGCTAAGCTGAGTTATTCCCCAAATCCCTTTCCCTGTATGATTACAGGTTAGGCGTGAGTTGGAAGAGTGAGGCAGGAACCACCTGGCTCTGAAGATCAATGATGAGCACCAGGACCTATTGAATTTCTCCCTGTTGACCCTGAACTGCTGTGTCACACTGGAGCATTAGGAAGCAGCCATGTATAATTGCTTCTTGTCCCAATGGACACCTTCCTTCAACAATGTCTTGGGACAGGTTTGCATGTAGCACCATGGCAAAGAGTGCCTGCAGTGAGTGAAGGATACATATTTCATATTATCTTCTTGAATTATATTTTATGTTCACTCACCTCTGCTTCATTTAGGACATTTCTTCTTGACACCAGCCCACAGCTGTACAGCAAATTCAGGTCCTCCACCAATTACAGAAACCATAGGCTCTCATAGAACCTTTTTTAAGAAAATAACTCAAAAATTACACACCTTTTAATGAGTACTTTACGTCATATCTTTCAGTGTTTCCACTTCCTTGATCAAACCCAAATTGATACAAGACCAAATACTGATACCCCAAGTATGTTGTCTGTTTAAGATACATGCTAGTTTTGTGCTGATATAGCCACAAGCATTTGAAAATGTCTCTTACTTCACTGAAAGCAAATTCTGTGCAAAAACATATTTTCCTTAAAAGACTTAGTTAACAGCCTAGTTCATGCAGTAAAGGGAATCTAAGATGACACAGAAATTTTAATAAATTACTTCATGCCTATGTCTTTCTCGATTTTCGAGCTAATTTTATATTCATCCTTAAGCCACATTTCCAGAAATATTCTGGGAAAATAAAGATTCTATTTGGACTGCCTTAAAATGTCTTTGATTTCATAATTGTAAAACAGTCAAGTAAGCAAAAAGAATGGCTGTTATTAGGCAACTCTGTTTCTAAGGAAGCAGACATTAATGGTAATGAACCATCAGCAATTGCAGAAAAAAATAACACTTAAAATATATCCCGAATACATACTAATGCATACTTGTAACCAATATTTTTCTAGAAATTACATATATTGTATCTCACTTTTTTCTTACAACTCTGACAAATAGGTTATCATTATGATATTTGCTGCACTTGGTTGTTAGTCTGATTCTTAACCCTGAGTTCTTTATGATCTAGTGAATTTTCCTTCTACTATCAACAATGTTAAACATTTTTAATATTAGAAAAAAGTGGAAAATATTTCATTACTTCAATTGATTCTACATTGTAGTTAACCAAATGTATACTAGGATATGATGTCAATGCCTCAAACCATATTTCCATCACGTACTTCTCTCTTACACATATTTACATAATTTAACTCACGAACAGATAGGAATGTGAAATGACATTGAATATGTATAAATCAGATCAATCTTTCATTTCAATTATATTTGCAAACATCAATTAGCTTGATGATACATTAATATATAAATGATGAAATTTGCCAAGTGTTAAAAATTCAAAAGTGTGTAATTTCTGGAAAGATATATAAATGCAATATTTTGATTTAAAGCTATGGAAAATGAGAATTATTTTGAAATTGATGTATGCATTTTAATATATCCATTTAATTTCCAAAGTCTTAAAAATTGACAGCAACTAAATTCAAATGTTTTCAAGTTATCCATAATGTCAGAAAACAAAGATATTGGATGGTAATTTGAAAAACACCTACCTTTAAATCTCTTTTAAGACATTTTTTATAACCATTAAAAAATTAAATAAGCCATACAAAAATAACTCTCTGATATATTTATTTGTAGTTTTTATCTTTCACATTGCTTTGTCATAAGTGTAACTTAACTTATAAAGTGAGTTTTGGCATGACTAAAATAAAATTAAACTGAAGAAAAAGTAGTAAAAGTTTAAATGTGAGAAATTAGAGTTCAAATAATTGAGTATGTATAGCTGAGAACAGAGCATTAAAGTGCTATTTTCAAGTATTTAAGAAAAATATTTAAATAAAATATCAAAGGAAGAAATAAAAGCTTTATATGAGTGAAAGTAAATTTAAACAGAAATCTTACATATCCCATTATTGTTAATGGCATTGCCATCTTAGTGAAATTTTTAAAAATATTATACTAATGCAACACATGTAATTTTGAAGCATTGATTTGACTTAGGCATGACACTGAAATAAGACATCTCTCAAGGTCTTTAAATATTAAAAATAAAATAATCTGTAGCTTAGGCTTTCACTATCAAATAATTAAAATTTCTTCTTTTTTTAGCCAACTTTCTTAACGAACTTTAGAAGAGCCTAAATACTTGGAAATAAGAGTGCAGTATTAATCTTCCTTTACTAAGTAAAAGGAAAGATAGATTGTTGATCAAAAACATAATGTACAGGGTGTAAATTCCATAGGTCTAACTTAAAAAAAAATTACATAAATAAGTTTTAACACTAAAAAATAAAAAGAAGACACATCGCTATTTACAGATTGCTTTTCTTTTATATCAGTTCTGGGACACAATCCTGTATATAATCACTCACTATGCTACGGGTCTTCAAATCTAAATGAAATTTTGTTTTCAATGAATTTACTGAAATTAAACCAAAGTCATTGATTTATAGCATTAACTTTTTTTAGTTAACAATATATTTAATTTTCTTAGTTAACAATGTATTTAATTTTAAATGTATTTAACATTTATTATTACATTGTTTTCTTTGCTGACTTTGGGACTGCTATATATTATTATTGATCATAAATACTATTCTAAAACAATTTCAGTCCTAATATCATACTCTTAAAATGTTTGGCTGTTAAACATTTACAAGAAACTGCTTTTTGTTCTTTTTTTTTAAGAGTATGGCACTTTAAAATAGATGTAATAAATCTGAAAATAAAATTATTTTCACATTATGACTTGTATATTCAAGCCTCAAGGAAAAGTTTTCAAGTTAATAAAGCATCTTGCCTCTAAGCACTCAAAATATTTTACAAATACACTCATTAAACTTTATATTATCATGTTATATTGGAACATGGTGAGTATAATGATGATATTTATTTTCAGGTGAAAAGTCCAGTCAAGAGGACTCCAAATGATATGCTCCTTTCCAGACTGCAAATCAGGGTCAGAATTAACATAAATTTCATTCAATTTTTCAGATTTTTTTTCAGTCCATTTAATCTTGATACTTTTCTGCCAGTATGTAGTTTTCATTATTGTTACGTAATGTTTTGGCACAAATAGTTTTAATGATTTTTTTTACATCTCCAAAAATTGTAATTAAAAATAAAATAAAATGAAATTTATTTTATAAATCTTTATTTTTATGTATTTTGCATTAAATTTTGCAATTTGTGAATAAAGATTTAAATAATGAATTACATCCACAACAAAACTTGGATTACTGCTCATTTAAATTTAATTTTATTAAGAAAATATATCCAAGTCACCACATTATGATGAAGTAATATTTGAAATCAGTAGGATTGGTCAAGGAAACTATGTTTTAGTAACTCTAATTGCAATAAGTACGGAGGAAGATTTTTTTTTTATTTGTGTATTACAGGAAAAGAAAGCATAAACAATTAACAGCTGCCTTGCTTTTAGACTTTCTTGGGACACAGTTATGCAACATTTCATAACTCTGCAGGGTTTTAATGAAGGTAAAAATAATACTATTATTCCCTGTGGGCAGGGTATACTTAAAGAACGTTTAATCTTACAATGTTTTAGGATGATATAACAGCAATTGTAGTGTAAGTACATTTTTTGAGTCATTTATCAGACCAAAGCTGCACAACACTATAAAGCTCTTGACAAAATACTGCCAAGGAACCTGTATAGATTTACTCATGTGACAGGTGAACGAAATTCATTAGGTTATATATATATATTTCTTGATCTGTTTTTTGAAAGTTCAGATTAATGCACTTTTATATTGATGTTTCATGAACAAAAGAATAAAAATACTATACTACACTTAAAATACAATACAAAACAAACAAAATGCTATCTTTTCTTTTAAATATTTCTTCAAAATATTGACACTAATACTTATTTTTTTATGGGAACTCCGACTACTTAAATTCTGTTATATTGAGTTTATTTATGTGGCCCTCTTCCTCTGCATTGTGGTCTCATTAAAATGTAAGATCATAGAGGTCTTCACTAGAATAAGTTTTAATGTTACTTTATCAATTACCATCCAAAAGTCTCTGTTTAATTTGATAAGCAAGACTATATATTAATAGGGTAGCATCCTAGTTTCTAGCAAGAGTATGTTTCCTGGTGAACCAATAATATTACATATTCAGAACTTTTTTGGAATGTTTATTTTAACAAGTTTCTGTTTTTTCTGTTTTTATTCTCTAATTCATCCTTACTATGTGTCTTCCTCAGACTTATTCCAGAGAATACAGATTGTGGTTTCTAACATTTTCTCTTAAACTTCAGAACTGTGACATTTTTGTAACATAGATCTAAGATATCAGCAATCATGATTTTATACATTCTTACTAAGTTAATTTGTATTTTGTAGTAACAGTTGACCATTGTCATCTACTTTAAAAATAATAATATTCTAGCATTCAATTGAGTTTCAGAATTTCATTTTCTTGGCTGCTTATTAATTAGAGCACCATTTAATATGCATTTGCTGGCAAAAATATACTTACTATACATTGTCTGTATATTTAATGTGTTGTTTTTTGTTTTTTTCTTGTCCACATGTAAGGTTCCTCATATATTAATCAGATTCCTCAGATATTTGCCCAATGCCTTATGACAGTCCCATCTCTATTTTTAGCAGGTGCCTATGTTTATGGCGACTTTTGTCAGACACAAAATTCATTCCTTTCAAATTTCAATATCCAGTGTTAAGGATCACTGATTGTGATTCCTTGCTATGGATTTCAGTGCCAGAATCAGCTTTCTAAAGGAATTGCTGCTAAAGTAGTATTTCTCAAAATAGCTCATTAACTCATCTCCTGCATGCTGATTTATTTCCCCTGATAAAATGCTGTAATATTTTAATTCAAGTCTGAGCATAATGATCCATCTTAACATCCCTCAATGGCTTTTTATTGTTGTTAGGATAAAGGTCCAAGTCCATGATCTTGTTCAAAAGGCCTGACAGAGTCTAATTCCCAGCTGATGTTACTGCCTCTCTTCAGGACAGGCTTTTCCTGATCTCTGCTCTGTTAAATGCTATCCTCCCCTAGAGCCTCACTTCCTCCAATCCCTTTCTAGCTCCCAATTTAAATACCACTTTCCCAAAAGAGCCTTCCCTTCCCTCTCAGACTTGGCTACTTACCTCACTAAACTTTCTCAGAGCCTAATTAGCCTTTGTATCTCTGGCCACAATTGGGATGGTCGAATTATTCACATAATTACCTCCTCATGAATTACGATTCTTCTAGACTATTGATATCATAAGGGCAAAAACATCATCTGCCCTTTTCCTCCTTGAGTCACCTCTTGCTGGTGTGAATCCTGGTACCTGGTCAATATTTAGTGGAATAAATAAGGGGATATTCAATGTGTATACATGTAAAATGTTGTATCTCTGCCCCTTTCTCCAGTAACACACTTTCTTAGTTTTCCCATAATTTCCTTCATACCCACTTTCCAATCTGTTAGATTTAGTCCTTTGTATACTGCAGAAGAGAAGCTATGTCTTGTAATTTAGCATTATTACTCAGCACTTAGATAAATTAATTAATTAATGGTGCAAAGTAGACATTTAATTCTAAGGATGAAAATAGAATTCTGCCTAAACAAATCAACCCTCAAACATGATACATATTTGTCTATCAAACTACTGTGCTCTCTGTGTAATTTTCTATACAGTCTAAAACAATAGTGAAATTAATTCCAAAGACTGATTTGTTCTATACTTTTGAAAAATGACTCCTTATTTATTCAATGCATACTATTTAACATTTCAACAATTTAACATAAATGTCATTTCAATCACAATATGGAGTATTTGAGAACAACCTTACAGGTAATTTTGAATTGAGTTTTTGATAAGTGGAGTCTCCTATGGTAGATGAATTTATAAAGTTTTATTCGTAATACTCTAAAGATTAATTTGATGACAGCATATGTGTTGAGAATTGTACATGTAGCAGTCCTCAATGTTCCAATTTTTGCTTCTCTTGATAAAAGAAGTATATGCCATATTAATAGGCAAGATTCAATTATTAAAAATGATTAGTTAGAAATTATGCAATAAATATAAGAGATTTGTGCTACCAACTTTTGGTTCTCTCTATTATTTTTCTATTATCTATTTTATTTATCTCACTATACTCTTTGTAATTTTTTTTCCTGCTAGCTTTGTGTTTAGTTTTTTTCTATTTCCTTAAGAAGTAAAGTTCCAATCAATGACAGACTGGATAAAGAAAATATGGCACATATACACAATGGAATAATATGCAGCCATAAAAATAAATGAGTCATGTCCTTTGCAGGAACATGGATGAAGCTGGAAGCCATCATTCTCAACAAACTAACACAGGAACAGAAAAATAAACACTGCATGTTCTCACTCATAAGTGGGAGTGGAACACTGAGAACATATGGACACAAGGAGGAGTTTATCACACACCAGGGCCTGTCGTGGGGCGGCGGGGTACCAAGGGAGGGAGAGCATTAGGACAAATACCGAATGCATGTGGGGCTTAAAACCTAGATGACGGGTTGACGGGTGCAGCAAACCACATGGCACACATATACATACGTAACAAACCTGCACGTTCGGCACCGGTATCCCAGAACTTAAAGTAAAACTTTTTTAAAAAAGAAAGAAAATTGGAAAAGTTCTAATAAAAAAAGAAGGAAAGTCATATTAGTCATTTGAAATGTCTTCTTTTTTTTAATGTACAGCTATAAATTTCTAAGGAGTGTATTTGCTGCATCCCATAAATTTAGGTATGTTGTATTTTCATTTGTATTTATTTCAATATAATTTCCAGTTTATCTTGTGATTTCTTCCTGATCCATTGATTGATTATACTATTTAATTTCCACGTATTCGAGAATTTTCCAGTTTTTCTTCTATGACTTATTTCTAAATTCATCCTATTTGGGTCGGAGAAGATATTTTGCATTATATCTATCTTTTAAAATCTATAGAGATATGTTTTGTGAAGTAAAACATGGTCCATTCTAGAGAATGTCCCATGTGCACTTGAGAGGAATGTGCACTTAGCTGTTGTTAGGTGAAGTGCTGCAAATATGACTGTTACTGCTTTACAGTGTTGCTTTACAGTGTTGCTTTATGGTGCCACTCAAGTCCTCTATTTTCTACCAATGCTCTCTCTAAAAGTTCTGTTATTCAAAGTGGTTTATTAATGTCTCAAACCCTTGTTATAGAACTGGTCATTTCTCCCTTTGAGTCTGTAAATATTCGCTTCTTATATTTTAATGTTTTATTGTTTTTGTGTATATATTTATAATTATTATACTGTTGAATGAATTGACCATGTTATCAATATAATAGTTTTTGTTCTTGTAATGGTTTTTTATATAAAGGCTATTTTTTCTGCCAACCCATTTTCTTTTCATTGTTATTTGCATTAAATATCTTTTTCCATACTTTCACTTCTAATCTGTTTGTGTCTTTGATAAAAAGTGTCTTGTAGACAGCATAGTGTCCATTGTGCAAATCTCTGCCTTTTGTTTGGAAAGTTTAATATACTTAACTTTTAAAGTAATTATTGATAACAAAGGACCTAATTCTATCATTTTTAATTTTTGTATGTCATATACCATTTTCATTCCTCATTTTCTCCGTTACTGTCTTCTTTTGTGTTTTGATGATTTTTTGTGATAAACCATTTTTATTCATTTATTATTTCCTTTATGTATATTTTTAGATGTTTCCGTTGCCATGGTATTTAAAATTATACATTTATAAAAATCTAATTCAAATTGATACCAAACAAAATTCAATGTCATAAAAAAACCGTGTTCCCATACTGCTCAACACCCCCCACTTTATATTGCTGTTGTTACAAATACATATTTATATATATTGTAGCTCTTTGTATAGATTTATAATTATTTTTATACCTTTGCCTTTTAAATCCTATATGAAATAACAAAGTTACAAACTAAAATACATACAATAATGGTGTTTGTATTTGTCCATTTATTTACTGTCCATTTATTTACCTTTACCAGTGATACTCATATGGCTTTGAGTTACTGGCTCATGTCCTATCATTTCAACCTGAAGAACTGCTCATGGCATATCATGTAGGGCAGATATAGTGGAAATTAATTCCCTCAGCTTTTATCTACCTGGAAATGTCTTGATTTCTAATCCATATTTGAAGGGCTGTTTTGCCAGATAGAGAATTCTTGATTAACTGTTTGTTTTGTTTTGTTTTGCTTTCTGGTATTTTACATATATTATGCTAGTGTCATTCAGCCACCATAATCTGATGAGAAACTGGCTGTGAATCTTATTGAAGATCCCTTGTATATGACAAGATGTTTCTCTTTTGTTTTCATAGTTCTTCCTTTCTCTTTCTAGTTTGATTATAGTTTAATTATAATGTGTCTTGGTGCAGATCTCTGCGTTTATTTCTCTTGGAGTTTGAGATTCTTGGATTCACGAATTCATATATCTCACTAAATTTGGGAGGTTTTTGGCCATTGTTTTTTCAAATATTATGTCTGTCCATTTTCTCTTCTCCTTCTGGAACACCCATACTGTGTATATTGTTCTTCTTTATTTTTTTATTTTTTTATTTATTTTATTTTTGTTTTTTTGAGACGGAGTCTGGCTCTGTCGCCCAGGCTGGAGTGCAGTGGCGCGATCTTGGCTCACTGCAATCTCTGCCTCCCGGGTTCACGCCATTCTCCTGCCTCAGTCTCCCGAGTAGCTGGGACTACAGGCGCCCGCCACCACGCCCAGCTAGGTTTTTTTTTTTTTTTTTTTTTTTTTTTTTTTTTTTGTATTTTTTAGTAGAGACGGGGTTTCACCGTGTTAGCCAGGATGGTCTTGATCTCCTGACCTCGTGATCCGCCCGTCTCGGCCTCCCAAAGTGCTGGGATTACAGGCTTGAGCCACCGCGCCCTGCCATATTGTTCTTCTTATTGTGTGCCTCAGATCCCTTAAGCTCTGTTCACTTTTTCCATTATTTCATTCTTTTTTTTCTGTTCCTCTGAATTGATCATTTCAATTCTCCTCTTTTAATGTTTGCTATTGTTTTTCTGCCTGCTTCAATTCACTGTACAGGCTTTCTAGTAAATTTTTCTTTTCAGGTCTTTTATTTCAGCTCTAGTATTACTGCTTCATTTCTTTTTGCAATCTATTTCTTGTCAACACTCTCATTTTGCTCATGCAACGTTTTTTTCTGATTTGTTTCTATGTTTTGTCCATGTATTCTTTTAGCTCTTTGAGAATATATAAGAAAGCTGCTTTAAAATATTTGTCTAGTAAGTCCCATGTCAGGGCTTTCTTAGGAATGCTTTCTATCAATTTATTGTTGTTTTTCTTTTAATAGGCCATACTTTCCTCTTTCTTTTTATGCCTTGTGATTTTTTGTTGTTGCTGTTTAAAGCTGAGTATTTGAAGACTATAATGCCCAAATACTGGAAATAAAGTTTTTTCCACTTCTCTGGGGTTTCTGGCTTAGGAATTTTTAATTTATATCTCTTGTGTTGCTTTTGATTATTGAAAGTTGTATTAATCCATTTATTCTGGGAGTTTCCAAAATTATTTTTTGTGAAGACTGTATTTCTTATCATGTGTGGACATTAAAGTCTCTGTTACTTAACTTCTGTTTAAATGGTGTTTTGACAGAGGTTGCTTCAGACACTTGGAACTAAAAATAATAAAACAAACAAACAAAAACCTTTATTCGGTCTTTGCAGATTGTCTCTGTCTGGGACACTCATTCAACAATGAACTTAGAGAAAAGCCTGAGGTGAAAGCTTAGGATCCTCCAAGGTCTTTACTGAGAATGCCTCTTGCTGTGAACACGCTTGTGGGCTTCCAAATTTTCCCATTTAGAGAGATGCTTTTGAATGTTTTAATTTCACAAAGAATTTTTTTCCAGCTCTTGCTCATGGACCTTAAGCAGTCAAAATATACAATAATCTTTTGTCCCATGTATCTGAGGGTTATTCATTTGATTTGCAAAATTATCAAGTGATTCTCACCTCTTTTCTGGCCTGAGTTTTTTAGGGAGCTTCCAGACAAGTTAGAAGAGACATACACAATACTTTTTGAATATGGTATTATCTCTTCCTTCTGGATGAGAGTCTCACATTGGAAACGCAGACTCTTCTCTTCAAGATGGAAGAGCATGGAGCAAGGGCAAGCAAAAACATTAAAAAGTCTTCCTACCATTCTGAAGTTGCTATATTTTTCTGATTCGTTATCCACTTTGTTACTTTAATCTTCTGGCTATTTTTTAGAGTTCTGACAAATTTGGCTTTAATAGTTACTGCTTGTTTTTCTATAATTCCAGGGAGAACAAGAGCACAGAACTGCCTACTCCACCACTTTACTGACATTGCCCTCCTTTTAGTTCATGAAAAGCTGAGAAAAAAGAGAATGAGGGAGAGAACACTATGAGAAGGCAGCCCCAGCCAGAAAGCATGGTAACAGTGGGGTACACTTGACTTGTTCTAATGCATCCACAACACATTACTAAACCTTTATAATTTCCTGACCTTAGTAGCTTCTAAATTTTGCTACAAAGAAATGAACAAAATAATCTAGTCCCACCTGGAGTCTTAAAGGTAAAGCGACGAAATGAAAGATTGCACTTTGGGGACACAACTTACTAATTTCATAGGAGAGTAAATTAATATTACTTCCATGTTGTTCTGTTTATTCATTACTGTATACCAATTGGTATATAATTAGGCTGACGTAAATTATGTCCTACTAATATAATCTTTAATTTATTTGAATTATGCTGATGGACTACAGAAAATCTGTGAATTGTGTATTTGACTCAATAGTTTGACTGTTTTCTGACATTTATCATGTCTGATATCTTCTATTGGCCTCTCAAGAGCCATCCTTCACTTGGATCTCTGAGCTTAGCTTGTATAAACCACATTAAAGGACACTCAGGTACTCAGGGTCCTGGCTGGATTTAGTTAACAGGGATATGCTTGAAAAGATCTGTGAAAGAAGAAATTTGAATATTTATCCCCTTGCCTCCTTACTTTGAAGTTGTCTATGTCCCTCAACCAAATGAACCTTCTCTTTTTAAGGAAACTCTCAACAGGAAATTTCCTTTTGAGGTTCCAAAAATGTTCTTTTCCTAAACTCATCACAAAGGGACTAGGGCTGAAAATGACATGATTCCTATCAGTCTGAGAATCCGAGGACGTCTCATGTAGTTCCTTTATATCTTATTTACTTTATATTTAGTTCTTTTATTAAGCCTTCCATCAATTATACTAATTTTAACTGCAGTCTGTTTCCAGCTGGGACTCTGACTAATAAAAATACTACATAGAAGTCTTTGAAATTTAGTATTTTAATTATCCATAAAAGAGCTCCAGGAATAAATACGTCAAAAGATAAATACCCAGCCTTCCTTTTAGGAGAACCCTACAAATTTTGTAAAACAAAATGATGAGATGCATTTCAAACCTTACAATGACTATACATTTTCTCTCTTTAAATGCAGATATATTTAATTAAACATTTATATTCATAGCTACAATGTCTTTATATTATATATAACTGTATTTGCTGAGTTAAAAAGATATACTATAACCTGATAACATATTAACTAATAAAATCATTGCATATTTCCAGTTGAATTGCATGTAGAAATAATGATAATCTATTAGACAAGTAGAGATTCAAACATGCTAAATATTTATTGTAAAATGAAATAAAAAGAAGGAAATGTTGCTTCCTTCTGTATTGTAGTTTTTAAGGTCACATAAGTTTACTTCGGTTTAATTAGAATTTGAAATCCAATTTCAGGGTAAAATTTGCAGGTTTAAAATCATATTTGAAGAAATGATAAAATGAATGTTTGAGAAATCTCCTGAGAGAATCATTTTAAAACTCTATAAGGTAGGATACAAAATTGTGTTATTGACAATTGCATAAATAATGCTATTCTATTTAAAGGAATTAAGAATAAGTTGGTTGAGATCTAATAAATAATAGAAGTATCAAATACAGAGAAAGAATAAAAATAGCATAATGTGGAGTTAAATAGTATTGGAAAAATGAATTATAAACATCATAATTATCAAGTTTCTTGCTCATATAGAATTGACTATTATATAACTTAAGTAAGATAGATGTTTAGTAAAGGTAAAAAAAAAAAAAAAAAAAAAAAAAAACCTGCCTGGCCAACATGTTGAAACCCTGTGTCTACTAAAAATACAAAAATTAGCTGGGCGTGATGGTGTGCACCTGTAGTCTCAGCTATTAGTGGGTGCTGAGGCAGTAGAATTACTTGAACCGGGGAGGCGGAAGTTGCAGTGACCCGAGATCGTATCACTGCACTCCATCCAGCCTGGGCAACAGAGCAAGACTCTGTCTCACAAAAAAAAAAAAAAAAAAAAAGCAAACCACCTCTTCATATTTTCAAAATCCTTGTTGCTGTGTATCTGTGTATATTTTACATCACACATTGTAGACTTCTGGACTGGAAAACACATGCTTAAATTTTCTTGAAAAAATAAGCATTGATGGAAAAGTACTGAGATATTAAAGTTACAATTCACATCCTAAATTATTAATCATGGTTCATGGTGTACCTGTAGCTACAGCTATTCAAAAGCACATGTACTTCTCTTCTACAGGGGAAGGTTTCTTACGGAGAATACCTAACTTAATTACCTTTGCTTGGCTCAGTACTGAACACATGTGTTGCACAGTAGGCACTTAATAAATTGTAAAATTGAAGCATCATGTGGCTGAAAAGGTATAAATCATCATGGAATAAGGATATCAAATATATACTATTTTTGGAATATATACCTGCTCAATATTTCCCATCACTTGCTAGAAATGGAATTGGCCTACAGGTATGATAGGGAGAATAGTGAGTTTGAAATAATGAGGCTTGCCATGCTCCTGTAGGAGTCTTTGACCATAGGGGGGTGACTGTTGGATCTGTACAGAGCAGGACTGTCTTGCCTTTGAGACGAAACCAGTCCAATCTGAGTGCCACCCTCTCTCCTGGGGCCCCAGCCTGTCCACATCTGCCTGGTGCTTGCCCAAACAGGGTGCTTCCCGGGGTCCCTCATCATAGCTCCTTCACCGGCTGACTGCTCCTGCCTGAGAGCTCCAGCAGAGTGGCCCCCGCCCATGCACATCAGTCCATTTGCACCTTCTTCCCACCATACTCTTCCCTCTGCCACTTTGTTGGCATATACCCATGGCTACCCTCCCACCTCTTTGCTGCTGCCTGTACGGGAAGACCCCATCTCCCCTCCTCCACTGGCACTCATGTGCAGGAGCAACCCACTGCTGTTGTCAGCATGAGTGTAACCCACTGTCCTCTCCTCCCCCTGCTAATGTGCAAGCACTCAGCCGCGTCACCCATTGCCAGTGCAAATGTGTGCACAACTGTCTGCGACCCAGTCCACTCCCATGCTGCCACCGCTGATGGTGTGAAATCACACCCAGACGCAGGCAGCACTACCCCCATCACTGACTTGTGACCAGTGATGATGGCGCAGGTGTGAGCATGGACATCAGCAACCCCACCTTAGCCTGCACCTTGTCGCCAGAGCAAATTCGCACAGGAACACCTCAGCCCCTTTTCCGCCAGTACCCTGCCCCAGTCAATACCATGCACCCCACCATGCCATCAGGGCTCCTAGCAAATACAATCAAGCACAGATCCCACTGGCACTGCCCCAACAAAGTCCTTTGGCTGGCACAATCTATAATATCAGAGTGTTGGGACCAGCAGAACTGGAACACCTCAGCCCCTCCAGTGCAGCAGATTTCTAACTTTGAAATGCCAGAGAACAAAGTCATGGTCCTGGTAACAGCTCCAAGTTACAGCATGCAAACCAAGAGTGCTGAGCTGAGTGTTGCCCCCCCCCCGATATCTTCCAGAAATATCAAAATTAAACCCCCAAGGGCATTATAGAAGATAAAAGCAAAACGAAAAAAGAAGAAAAAAAAAAAAACACCAAAAGAACAATAACTTCAAAGAGTGAAGGAACATCAGCCCACACAGATAAGAAAGAACCAGAGCAAAAGCTCTGGCAACCCACAAAACCTGAGTGTCTTCTTACCTAAAAACAACCACACTAGTTCCCCAGCAATCATTCTTAACCAGGCTGAAATGTCTGAAATGACAGAAATATAATTCAGAATATATATAGGAACAAAGATAACTGACATCCAGGAGAAACTTAAAACCCAATCCAAGAAATCTAAGGAATACAATAAAATGATACAAGAGATAAAAGAAAACTGGCCATTTAAAGAAAGAACCAAACTAATCTGATATAGCGAAAAACTCACTTCAAGAATTTCATAATACAATCTCAAGTATTAACAGCAGAATCAACCAAGCTGAGGAGAGAAAATCAGGTTGAATATAGGTTCTCTGAAATAGTCAGACAAAAATAAAGAAGAATGAATAAAACGTCCAAAAATATAGGATTATGTAAAAGACCAAATCTATGACTCATTGTCATCCCTGAAAAGAGGGGGAGAAAGCAAGCAATTTGGAAAACATATTTAAGGGTATCTCATTGATAAATATGTCCCCCGCCTTACTAGAGAAACCAACATTCAAATTCAGAAAATGCAGCAAAGCCCTGAAAAATACTATACAAGACAACCATCCCCAAAGACATATCATCATCAGATTCTCTGAAGTTGAAATGGAATAAAATATGTTAAAGACAGCTGGAGTATAGGGGCAGATCACCTAAAAAGAGAACTCTACTAGGCTAACAGTGGATCTATCAGCAGAAACCCTACAAGCCAGAAGAGATTGGGAGCCTTTATTCATCATTCTTAAGCAAGAGAAATTCCAATAAAGCATTTCATATCAAGCCAAACTAAGCTTTATAAACTAAGAAATAAGACCTTTCTCAGATAAGCAAATGCTATGGGATTTATTAGCAACAGACCTTCCTTACAAGAGGTCCTTAAAGGAGTGTTAGATAGGAAAAGACAAGACCATTACCACCCACCATAAAACATTCTTAAGTACATAGAAAATTGACACTATTAAGCAACCACACAATCAAGTCTGCAAAATAACCAGCTAACAAAATGATGACAGGATCAAATCCATACATATCAATATTAACATTGAATGGAAACTAGCTAAATGCCCCAATTAAAAGACACAGAGTGGCAAAATGGATAAAGAAGCAAGACCCAACTGTATGCTATCTTCAAGAGACCCATCTCACATGCAGTGATACTCATAGGCTCAAAGTAAAGGGATAAGGAAAACTCTATCAAGCAAACAGAAAATACAAGAAACCAGGGATTGCTATTCCAAATTAAGACAAAACAGACTTTAAACCAATGTCAATCAGAAAAGACAAAGAAAGGCATTACATATTGGCAAAGGGTATAATTCAACAAGAAGACCTAACTATCCTTATTATATATGCACCCAACAAAGGAGCATCCAGATTCATAAAACAAGTTCTTAGAGATCTTATGTGGAGACTTAGAAAACCACACAACAATAGTGGGAAACTTCAACACCTCAGTAACTGTATTAGAGAGATCAGCTAGACTGAAAACGAATAAATATATTTGAGTCCTGATCTCAGCACTTTACAAAATGGGCCAGATAGACATTTACAGAATTCTTCACCCAAAACCATAGAATATACATTCTTCTCATTGTCACATGGCACATACTCTAAAATTGACTACAAAATCAACCATACAACAATCCTCAGCAAATTCGCAAAGACCTAAATCATAACAACACTTTCAAACCATATCACAATAAAAATAGGAATCACTACTAAGAAAAACTATACAATCACATGGAAATTAATTAACCTGCTCCAGAATGACTTTTAATAAACAATCAAATTAAGACCAAAATTGAAAATTATTTGAAACTAGTGAGAACAAAGATAAAACATACCCGAATCTCTGGGATACAGCAAAAACAGTGTTTTAACACCTCAAATTAACAATGCGACATTACCCCTAGAGGAATTAGAGAAACAAGAGAAAACTAAGCCCAAAGCTAGTGGAAGATAAGAAATAACTAAAATCAGAACTGACCTGAAGGCAATTGAGATGAAAAAAAAAAAAAAAAAAATTCAAAAGATTAGCAAATCCAGGAGATGGTTATTTAAAATAATAAATAAGATTGATAGATAGTTAACTAGACTAATAAAGAAGAAAAGAGAGAGAGAAAATATTCAAATAAACACAACCAGTAATAATAAGGTGAATATTACCAACAACCCTTTAGAAATAACAATTTTAAAAGCCCTCAGAGACTACTATTAACACATCTATGCACACAAATGAGAAAATCTAGAAGAAATGCATAAATTCCGGGATGCATGCAATCTCCCAAGATTGAAGTAGGAAGAAATTGAATCACTGAACAGACCAATAATGAGTTCTGAAATCAAATCAGTAATAAAAAGCCTACCAACCTTCATAAGCCCAGGACTAGAGGGATTCACAGTGGAAAGAGTATACATATACCAAAAATATAAAGAAGAGCTGGTAGTATTCCTATTGAAATAATTGCAAAGAAAATGAGGAGGAAGGACTTCTTCCTAACTCATAATATGAGGCCAGCATCATCCTTATAACAAAACCTGGTAGGAAAACAGCAACAAAAAAGAAAACTTCAGGACAATCTGCTTGATGAACGTAAGTACAAAAATCATCAAAAAATATTAGCAAACTGAATCCAGCAGCACATCTAAAAAACTTACCCACTACGATTAAGTGTTAGCCCTAGGATGCAAGTTTGCTTCAACATACACAAATCAGTAACTTTGATTCATCACATAAATTCATCCCAAAACAGAAACCACATGATTATGTCACTAGATGCAGAAATAATTTCAATAAAATTCAACATCCCTTCATGATAAAAACCCTTAAAAATTAGGCATTGATGAAATGTGCCTTAAAACAATAAGCAATATCTATGACAAACCGACAGCCAACATCATACTGAATGGTCAAAAGCTGGAAGCGTTCCCCTTGAGAACTAGAACAAGAAAAGGCTGTCTACTCTCACCACTCCTATTCAACATACCACTGAAAGTGCTAGCCAGAACAATCAGACAAGAGAAAGAAATAAAGGGCATCCAAATAGGAAGAGAGCAAGTAAAACTACCCCGTTTGTAGACCACATGACTGTCTGCCTAGAAACCCCATAGTATCTGCCCAAATATTTCTAGTTCTGATAAACAACTTCAGAAAAAATTCAGGATACAAAATCAATGTGCAAAAATCAGTAGTATTCCTATACACCAACAACGTTCAAGCTGATAGCCAAATCAGGAATACAATCACATTCACAATTGCCACAAAATAAATAAAATACCTAGAAAACAGCTAACCAGGAAGGTGAAAGATCTCTACAAAGAGAATTACAAAACATTGCTCAAAGAAATCAGAGATGACACAAACAAATGGATAAACATTCCATGCTCATAGATAGCAAGAATTAATATTGTTAAAATGGCCTTACTGCCCAAAGCAATATACAGATTCAGTGCTATTCCTATCAAACTAACAATGACATTCTTCACAGAACTAGAAAAACTGTTTTGAAAATTCACATGAAGCTGAAAAAGAGCTCAAATAACCAAGGCAATCTTAAGCAAAAAAGAACAAAGCTGGAGGCTTCAGTTACCTATCCCCACCCTTTTTTTTTTTTTTCCTGTGGCCCAGGCTGGAGTGCGGTAGTGAGATCTAGGCTCACTGCAACCTCGGCCTCCTGGGTGCAAGCGATTCTCATGCTTCAGCCTCCAGAGTAGCTAAGATTACAGGCATACACCACCACACCCAGCTAATTTTTGTATTTTTAGTAGAGACGGGGTTCCACCATGTTGTCCAGGCTGGTCTCCAGCGATCCATGTGCCTTGGCCTCTCAAAGTGCTGGGATTACAGGCTTGAGTCAAGGCACCCAGCCCCCATCTTCAAATTATACTGCAAGGCTACAGTAGCCAAACAGCATGGAACTGATACAAAAACAGACACATTTACCATTGGAACAGAATAGAGAGCCCAGAACTAATGCCACACACCTGCAGTAATCTGATCTTCAGCAAAGTCAACAACAACAAAAAGCAATGGGAAAATGACTCTGTATTCAATAAATTGTTCTGGGACAACTGGCTAGCCATATGCAGAAGATTGAAACTGGACTGACCCCTTCCTTACAACATATATATAAATCAACTCAACATGAACTAATGACTTAAATGTAAAACCAAAAACTACAAAAACCCTGGAAGATAACCTAGGAAATGCCTAGGTTATTCTGGACAGAGGCCCTGGAAAAATATTCCATGAGGAAGATGCCAAAAGCAATTGCAATAAAAACAAAAATTGATAAGTGGGGCCTAGTTAAACTAAGGAACTTCTGCACAACAAAAGAAAGCATTAACAGAGTAAACAGACAACCTACAGAATGGGATAAAATATTTGCAAACTATGAATGCAATGAAGGTCTAATATCTAATTTGTATAATGAGTTCAAACAAATTAACCAGCAGTAAATGAACAACCCAATTAAAAAGTAGGCAAAGGACATGCATAGACACTTTTCAAAAGAAGACATACACGCGGCCAACAAACATATACAAAAATGCTCAGCATCACAAATCACTAGAGAAATGCATATCAAAACCACAGTGAGATACCATCTCACATCAGTCAGAATGGATATTATTAAAATACCAAAAAATAAGAAATGCTGGTGAGGTTGCAAAGAAAAGGGAACACTTATATATACACTGCTGGTGGTAATGTAAATTAGTTTAGCCATCGTGAAAAGTAGTGTGGTGATTTCTCAGAAAACTCAAAATACAATTACAATTTGACCCAGCAACTGTCTTGGGGTATATACCTAAAGGAATATAAATCATTCTTCCATTAATACCATGAACGTGTATGTTCATCATAGCACTATTCAAAATAGCAATGACATGGAATCAAGATAAACGCTCATCAGTGATGGACTGGATAAAGGAAATGTGGTGCATATACACCATGGAATACTACACAGCCATAAAAAGGAATGAGATCCTGTCCTTTGCAGCAACATGGATAGAGCTGGAGGACATCACCCTACATGAACTAACACAGGAACAAAAAATCAAATACCAAATGTTCTCACTTACAAGTGGGAGCTAAGCATTCAGTACACATAGACACAGAGAAGAGAACAACAAACACCAAGGCCTACTTGAGGGTGGTAGGTGGGAGGAAAAAGAGGATCAAAAAAATTATTGGGTACTATGGTTATTACCTGTGTGACAAATAATCTGTACACCAATCCCCCATGACACACAATTTACCAGTATGACAAATCAGCTCATGTACCCCTGAACCTAAAATAAGAGTTAAAAAATAAAATTTAAAAAATATATATATTTTTAAATCTAAAACTTGCATCCTTTAAACCTATTTTTATTTTATTCACTACTACTTTAAATAAGTACCCCTTATTTCAAAGCTACCACTTTATTAATATTCAAAGTTAAAAGGAGAGAAAAGGAATTATTACACATTCTATACATTAAGTTACTATATATTCTTCATCTTTGCCTTCTACAGCAGATGAGAACAATGCCTGTATTTCAGAACTTAGAGTCTAACAGCAGCTGAACTCCCATTGTCCCTACCACTAGAAAACAGGTTTCTCTCTCTGAGGAACCTTGCCATCTCCGAGGAAAATAACAGAATGGCTTTTGGGGATGCTCAAGGGTCAACATTTATTTGACACTTTTGACTAATTATGCATTATTTATTTTACATCAATAAATAAATATATATGTGTTTGGAGAAACAGATAATAAACCATTGTTTTACCTTCTTCATACCTCTTTGCATTATATTAGAAAACTAAGAATCTCAGAATATTGTGGAAAAGTCTTAAACCATTACTTTCTTTGTATTCTTGAGTAAAAATAGTCTTTACATTCCTAAGCCTGGTATTAATATATTTTGATTAACAAATTAAAGGTAACATTTTTTACATGTTTTTACATGACACATTTTTTACATGAAAGGAGATATTTTCTCTGATTAAGCAATATAAATGACTTTTCTTCAAACACAAAGAATGGCTTCAAAAAGTGGTGAAGTACTTCTACAGTGAACATGTACTTCCTGCTGAAGCCTCCTTTGCCTTTCTCCCTCTGTGTGTGTCACTGAGCAATTTTAAACGAGATACAATCTAGTTCATATAACAACACCACACCGAGTTCAAAGACCTAGCTAGGGTGGGCGAAATTCAAGTCCCAACACCTAATAAGAGGATAGGATACCAAGTTAGCAGGTGAACTGTAGCCAAAGAGTTAATTGCCTGGGCAGTGACAGAATTGATCTTGCATTATTGAAAGAGTCTACAGAATACAGGAAGGGCACAAGGAACCGCACACAAGTTCACTTGTTAGAAAAATAATTCTTTTATAGTTTGGGCAATTTAAACTATTTTGTAATGGGAATTCTTTTTTTAGTATAGGTATCATAAAATACTTTCAGATGTTCACTGGCATCTTCAGAACTCTTTAAAACTGCTTTAGGTTCACTGGATGCGAAGTGGATAAATCAGTACATGGAGTGCATGGGTCAAAATACATTTCTTGAACCATAAAAATGGGATTTTAACCAAAAGCATTAAACATCACAGGCCATTATTCTAGCACCACAAAGTGATTCGACAGATATATCACCATATTATACAATGTCTTAGGAGAACTAGTTTGATGATGTTTTATTCTCATGTTTCTGAAATAGAGCCATGCTAGTTTACAGTGCTACAAGCTTTCTTATATATATAGATAAAAATTACCAGGTCATGAATTATTATTTTGTTAATCAAGTTCAGCCTAAAGCTGCCTCTTTACATGTTTAAGTTCAGCCTAAAGGTTTTCTGTACATTGTGAACTATAACAAGGGGAGGTATAAACAGACTGTAGCCCGTGCCAGTACCAATCACTGAGTTTTAGCCAATTTAATGTAGCCAACCATTCAAACAGTGTTCCAATCAGGTAAATACCAAACTGTAACCAATCCAGGTGTTTCCGTATTTCACTTCCAATTCCTTACGTCATTTCCCTCTTTTGTCTTTAAATCTTCTACCATGCTGGAATCTCTTTGAATCTGCTGTGATTCAGAAAGCTGCCCGAATCGTGAATCATTCATTGCTCAACTAAACTCCTTTAAATTTAGTTCAGTTGAAGTTTTCTTTTAACAGTTTAATCACAGTGCTGTAGTCCCAGAATGTGAAAATATTAAAGTAGATAATGGGTTTTTTCACTATTAATATATATTATCATGAATATGAATTCCACTGGGATATTATCAAGTGATTATTTTAAAGGAATCTTCTTCTATTTGTAAAAAACAAAAACAAAACAAAACAAAAAAAAAAGTTTTAAATTAGGTAACCAAATGAGCCTGAATTTAACTTGCATATCGAAAGTTTCAGAATTAATTCTCTTTAACCTGTGGAGATTGTTAATTTAACTAAGCGATTTCTCTGCATGATTTTATTCTACTAAAATGACAGGTATCTTTTGTTGAACTGGTCAAATACTCATATAACTAATCCAAAACTGTGGCCTGTAAATTTATCTATCTGCTGTTTACAGCTTTTTCAGGGGAAAAAAAAAACAATTGCAGTAGTAAATGTATTAGGAGTAGGTAGGATTGCTCCCTATAATAAGTTAGTAGGGGTTTCTGGTGATTATGAACCCACAGTGGAGCAGAGTACACGTAAATAAATATATTTGATATATTGAGATGCCATCTAGTTAGGTTTACTATGTACTTACTGAATTATTATAAGTAGTTTTACCCTTCTTAAATGTCACCAGTGCCTTGCACACTCCACAAATAGCCAGAAGAGGGCTCCCCTGGGTGCTCAGGGTTTCTCAGGCTCAGTGACTCATTTCACTCCTCCAAATATCATGCTCCTCCAGA
>NW_016811385.1:1523240-1532280 GCF_001698545.2 Rhinopithecus bieti
AATTATTATTTTGTTAATCAAGTTCAGCCTAAAGCTGCCTCTTTACATGTTTAAGTTCAGCCTAAAGGTTTTTCTGTACATTGTGAACTATAACAAGGGGAGGTATAAACAGACTGTAGCCCATGCCAGTACCAATCACTGAGTTTTAGCCAATTTAATGTAGCCAACCATTCAAACAGTGTTCCAATCAGGTAAATACCAAACTGTAACCAATCCAGGTGTTTCCGTATTTCACTTCCAATTCCTTACGTCATTTCCCTCTTTTTGTCTTTAAATCTTCTACCATGCTGGAATCTCTTTGAATCTGCTGTGATTCAGAAAGCTGCCCGAATCGTGAATCATTCATTGCTCAACTAAACTCCTTTAAATTTAGTTCAGTTGAAGTTTTTCTTTTAACAGTTTAATCACAGTGCTGTAGTCCCAGAATGTGAAAATATTAAAGTAGATAATGGGTTTTTTCACTATTAATATATATTATCATGAATATGAATTCCACTGGGATATTATCAAGTGATTATTTTAAAGGAATCTTCTTCTATTTGTAAAAAACAAAAACAAAACAAAACAAAAAAAAAAGTTTTAAATTAGGTAACCAAATGAGCCTGAATTTAACTTGCATATCGAAAGTTTCAGAATTAATTCTCTTTAACCTGTGGAGATTGTTAATTTAACTAAGCGATTTCTCTGCATGATTTTATTCTACTAAAATGACAGGTATCTTTTGTTGAACTGGTCAAATACTCATATAACTAATCCAAAACTGTGGCCTGTAAATTTATCTATCTGCTGTTTACAGCTTTTCAGGGGAAAAAAAAAACAATTGCAGTAGTAAATGTATTAGGAGTAGGTAGGATTGCTCCCTATAATAAGTTAGTAGGGGTTTCTGGTGATTATGAACCCACAGTGGAGCAGAGTACACGTAAATAAATATATTTGATATATTGAGATGCCATCTAGTTAGGTTTACTATGTACTTACTGAATTATTATAAGTAGTTTTACCCTTCTTAAATGTCACCAGTGCCTTGCACACTCCACAAATAGCCAGAAGAGGGCTCCCCTGGGTGCTCAGGGTTTCTCAGGCTCAGTGACTCATTTCACTCCTCCAAATATCATGCTCCTCCAGAACCTACAGATCACTTTCAGATGCTTAAGCTTAAAAATACCCTTAACTTTAAAACTAGTCATTGATTACTTATAAAATGCTAAAGTACTTAAAAGAAGCTTCTAGCATTTGTTTTCATGGGGGACTTAACAGTTTCTTAATATCCATATCTACTAAACTGGTCTCCTGGCCACTTTTCTTTTGCTTTTTTAAGAGTCTCACTCTGTCGCCAGGCTGGAGTGCAGTGGCATGATCCCGGCTGAATGCAATCTCCGCCTCCTGGGTTCAAGCGATTCTCCTGCCTCAGCCTCCCAAGTAGCTGCGATTACAAGCACACACCACCACGCCCAGCTAATTTTTGTATTTGTAGTAGAGACAGGGTTTCACCATGTTGGCCAGTATGGTCTGGATCTCTTGACCTCGTGATCCGCCCGCCTCGGCCTCCCTAAGTGCTGGGATTATAGGCCTGAGTCACCGCGCCCGGCCCATTTTTGAATCTAGTACTTTGCCCCTTCAGATGGGTTCTGTTTAATGTTACTGTGGGCACTCCAGGAAGATTGCCTGTTACTAAAGCTTTTTCTGCAAGCCTCAAGATCTTCTTTGGGGAAAGACTCCAAAAGGCTTTGCTGACAACTTCATGGTATAAAGTAAATCACCCTTAATTATCTAAACGTCTTCTCAGGTCTATGAAGTCACTCATATTCATGACTGGGCAGCACCTTTCCTCAGGGTTCAGCGCCCTCCAGCCTGGTATCATAGCCTCTGTTGTTGCTGAGGTGCAGCCCTGAGCAGGGAGCACTCAGTGGCCACACACACAAAAACAGACTGTCCCAGCTCCTTCCCTCTCCCTTTGTGCTGTGGCTTTTGTGGGACCCAAGCTGTCTCGAAGGCACCAGGTACCTCCATCTGGAATTAGAGCACGGTTGATGTTCCATAGAACAATTTTTTTTAAAGGAATATGATAACTGGTAGATAAATGATAGCTCTTTCTCTCCTTTAGCCAACTGTCCGGAGATGCAGTAGTTTTCCTTTGTCTCTCTGAAGACTTCCTGCAAGATCAAGCACCAGATAAGCTTGTTCCCTAGCTGTGACCAGTTCAATAATGCATGCCCTTAAATATTTGCTCTTTTTCTTCCTTGATTTCCTCAATAATTATCTTCTCTCCAGCTTCGCTTGTCTTATGCAAACTAATAAAGTATTAACATCTAAGTTTTGGCATGGTCTGAAAAGTTTACCAAACAAGTTAGTTGTCCTTTACTTTATCTGCGACTTATGTGTAGTTTATATTATACTAATATGTTATGTGAATAGTATAAGGTATACACAAAACTGAAATTAAAAGGACAAAACAAATATTATTATTTTTTTTTTGAGACAGAGTTTTGCTCTTGTCGCCCAGGCTGGAGTGCAGTGGTGTGATCTCGGCGCACTGCAATCTCCGCCTCCCCGGGTTCAAGTGATTCTCCTGCCTCAGACTCCTGAATAGCTGGGATCAAAGGTGTGAGCCGCCACACCTAGGTAATTTTTGTGTTTTTAGCGGAGACAGGGTTTTGCCATTTTGCCCAGGCTGGTCTTGAACTCCTGACCTTAGGTGATCTACCTGCGTCGGCCTCCCAAAGTGCTGGGATTACAGGTGTGACCCACTTACCTGGCCATAAATATTGTAATTTAAAAATAACATGTATTAATAGCATAAAACATTTTAATCTCACTGTGTTATTATTTATGTATAAATATTATTGGTAATATGTTTAGGAGAGCAATGTGATTGAATATACCTTATAACTAAACAAATGAACAAAAACCTTGGCTTAATTCTTGTGATTCGGTGATGTACAGAACTCTATTTGTAAATGTTTAACATATATTTAGTTTTAATATTGTACCTAATGATAAAATTCAATAGATACAAATTAAAATTGGTTAGCATACAGATTCAGTTGTTTTAAGAGAAATAGTTGTTTAAAATAGATACTCTTTCCCTTTCAAGAAACTACCTGGCATAAACTTTCAATGACAGGAATGGCAGCTGTGTGGTATTGAAAACCAGGTTTCTTTATGTCCTTTTCCCAAGTTATCCTCAAAGTTTGGCTTTCATATATCATGGTCTCAGATGTGTACTATAGCTCACAATATCACTTGTATATTTTGGCTAACGGAAAGGTGATAAGAGTGGAAGTTATGGACAATTTTTCTTAAAGCCATAATTAAGAGTCATACATGTACCTAGCTACAAGGGAGATTTGATATTGCAGGCTTCAGCAAAGATAGAGATAAGATGTGCCTAGCTAAAATGTATGGATCCTTTTAATAATGGCAGAAAGAGAGAATGACATAAAGAAACAACTAACTACCTCTGCCATAGTCTCTACTAAATACCCATATATGTACATACGCACACCCCTGCAAGAAAGTCCAGCCCAGGTCCTATCCAGTTACTGCATGCAGCTCAGAGTTCAGGATCTCTGGGTCTTCTCCAAAAGCTCTGAGTGTGGTTCTTATGGTCTGATCACCTATAAAACAAAAAGAAAATAAGATGACTACAATGATTTGCTGTGCAGAAGCTTTTTGCTTTAAGACAGTCCCATTTGTCTATTGAAACAAATGAATGGATAAAGAAAATGTGGTTATATACACAACGGAACAGTATTCAGTCATAAAAGAATGAAATTCTGTCGTATGCAGCAACATGAATGGAACTGGAGGTCATTATGTGAGGTGAAACAGCACAGGCACAGGAATAAAAACATCCCACCTTTTTACTCTTATGTGAGGACTACAATAGTTGCTCTCATAAAGGTAGAGTGTAGAATGATAATTACCGGAGGTGGGAAAGGGTGTGTGTGGCAGGGGTTGAGAGAGGTTGGTTAATGGGTACAAACACACAGTTAGAAGGAATAAGGTCTAATGTTCAATGGCAGAATAGGGTGACCATAGTTAATAACAATGTATTTTATATTTTAAATTGTATGGAGAGTACTTGAATATTCCTAACACATAGAAATGATAAATATACGACATGATAGATATCCCAAATATCCTGACAATGATTACATTGCACATCCTATGCATGTAAACAAATGTCACATGTACCCCATAAATAGATACCAATATTATGTATCAATTTTTAAAACCAACAAAAAATAATAATAAATCAACTGTAAAACTTTACTGAAATATATATAAAACCATAGATACATTAGCAAATATTTTCAGCATGGGGAGACAATAATATGCAGGTATCAAACATCTTCAAATTAATCCATGTTCACACAATCAAAAGCACCAAAGGGGCCAGGTGTGGTGGGTCACACATGTAATCCTAGCACTTTGGGAGGCTGAGGCAGGAGGACTGCTTGCAGTGAGGAGTTGGACACCAGTCTGGGAAACACAGTGAGACCTACTTTCCACAAAATAAAATGAAATAAAATTTTAAGAAAAGCACAAAGGATTTCCATGGGCTTGTCCAATGACATTTAAAAATTAATCTAGACTGGGCACAGTGGCTCACACCTGTAAATCCAGCACTTTGAGAGGCCAAGGCGGACATATTACCTGAGGTCAGGAGTTCGAGACCAACCTGGCCACCATGGTGAAACCCTGTCTCTACTAAAAATACAAAAATTAGCCAGGCATATTGGCACATACCTGTAATCTCAGCTACTTGGGAGGCTGAGGTAGGAGAATTGCTTGAGCCCGGGAGACAGAGGTTGCAGTGGGTGAAGATCATGCTGCTGCACTCTAGCCTGGCCAACAGAGCAAGACTGTCAAATTAATCTAGAAACAAAAATGTACAAGGATATCTGAAGAAATTTTTCAATATAGAAATAAATATATTTATACCTATGTAACAAATCTGCACGTTCTACACATGTATCCCAGAACTTAAAGTAAAATTAAAAAAAAAAAAAAAGTAGGCCAGTAACGGTGGCTCATGCCTGTAATCCTAGCACTTTGGGAGGCCGAAGAGGGTGAATCACGATGTCAGGAATTCAAGACCAGCCTGGTCAACATGGTGAAACCCTGTCTCTACTAAAAATACAAAAATTAGCTGGGCGTGATGGTGGGTGCCTGTAATCCCAGCTACTAGGGAGGCTGAGGCGGGAGAATCATTTGAACCCTGGAGGCAGAGGTTGCAGTGGGCCGAGATCACACCATTACACTCCAGCTTGGCAACAGAGTGAGACTCCGTCTCAAACAACAACAACAACAACAAAAAATTAAAAATAAAAAGAAATAAATACATTTGCAGTTAAGGCTGGCCACAGATTATACAGAGAAAGCTAAAGACTTAACAGAATAGATCTAAGTTGCAGAACATTAGGCTAACAAGAATGGGTGATTAATCAATTTTTTTCCTGACACATGGAAAATAATTAGTCATCTGTGATTTAGCAGAAAATGCATAAACACCAGATGTTTCTATCTTGTTGTATGCCATGCAAATAACATTCTTTATATATCTAAAATTGGAATTAAATTTAAAGAATTTACTAGAGTAATTCTCTCTTTACATTAAAATAATGAAAATTTTGCCATAATGGTAGCATTTTTTAATTAATATGAACAGATTTATTCACTGTCTGGCACCATTAATTCTTGAAAAGCATATTAACAGTTAATTCTTACTTATCTCTTCTTATTATGTCTTTCATATGTCTTACATTCAAGATGCTTTGGTGAGATAGCATGAAAAGCCCTGAGAATAAAAATACACAGGCTATACAGTTGTCTGTAAGCAAATTCAATTACTGTAAATCAAAAATAATATTGATACTGCACAGTGTCCTATATTTAATATCGGGAAATCTTAGTATAGACTAGCGATTAAAATGGTATAAATATATATTGAAATATTATGTAAATGACACATCCCTTTAGAAGTTTTGTCTCGATATGATGTTATATCACTATCACCATCATCATTAATGCTTTGAGGCTCTTCTTACTCTACTAAAATCAAAGATCAACTCATTGCTGAATAATAATTATTATGACCTGCGCTATGTTATTGATTTCATTTGGTTATTTTATTCTCCCTTATTCTCATGTGAATATTTGACATGTTCAAAAATGTATGCAACATACCTGTCTTAAAGTGAAAAATAAATAAATAAACACCTGTAGACACACCACTTAAATTAAGAACAAAACATTGTCAATAACTTACTCTACTTAGATGTGCTTGTTTTTGAGCTTTACAAATATTGTGAATGAAGTATTTGGTGTTTTGGGACTACATTTTTCAGACTTCATTATGTTTCCATATATTGCAGTAGTTCACTAATTTTTTCTTTACAAATGCTTAGGATTTTCTTTATTGATATCTAATGAACATACAATGCACTGTACATATTTAAATTCTATAATTTGATAAGCTTTGACATATGGACACACAGATGAAACAATCACCACAATTGAGATGATGAACATTTATGTCACTCAAAAGTTTCCTCGTGTCCCTCTGTAATCCCTAGTTCTTGCTCTTCCTCAAACTCTTACCTAATTTGCATTTTCAGAATTTTGTATAAGTGAGTCATACATAGGTACTATTTTTTGTTTGTTTTTGGTTTTGTTTCTTTTTTCTTTTTCTTTCTGGACAGAATTTCGCTCTTGTTGCCCAGGCTGGAGTGTTATCGTGTGATCTTGGCTCATGGCAACCTCCACATAATGGGTTCAAGTGATTCTCCGTCAGCCTCCCCAGTAGCTGGGATTACAGGCATGCGCCACTATGACGGCTATTTTTTTGTATTTTTAGTAGAGACAGGGATTCTCCATGTTGGTCAGTCTGGTCTTGAACTCCTGATCTCAGGTGATCCACCCGCCTCGACCTCCCAAAGTGCTTGGATCACAGGCATGATTCATCATGCCCCGCCATAGGTACTATTTTTTGTTTGCCTTCCTTGACTTGCATAGTTTGAGATGTATCTATTTTTTACTATGTATCTTTTATTTTATTTCATATTGCTAAGTAATATTCTACTGTATCAATAAATGACAATTTATCACTAGCCTTTTGATGACATTTGGGTTGTGTCCAGTTTTTAAGTATTACAAATAAAGCTACTGTGAATGTATTTGCACAGGTGTTTGTAAAGACATATGCTTTCATTTTGGGTGGTGGTAGGAGTGAAGTGGTTAGAACACAAAATAGGGGCATATACAACATTTAGTATTGGGTATGGGTATGGCTAAAATGGAAGGTTGTACGGCATGTTAGTATGTTTTGTGTTGCTATAAGGGAATACCTGAGGCTGAATAACTTATGAAGAAAATTGAGCTCATGGTTCTGCAGGTTGTACAAGCCTGGCACCATCATCTGCTTGGCTTCTGGTGAGACTTCAAGAAGCTTTTACTTATCAAAGAAGGCAGGGAGGGAGCTGGCATGTCACATGAAGGGAGAGAGAACAAGATAACTTAAATTTAATTAATTTTTAAATTTTAAACAGCCAGCTCTCATGTGAACTTAACAGAGCAAGAACTCACTCTTTACAATGAGGAGTACACCAAGCTATTCATGAAGGATCCAACACATGACACAAATACCTCCCACTAGATCCACCTCCAAAATTGGAGGACACATTTCAATATGACATTTGGAGGGGACAAATATCCAAAATACATCATAGAGAATGAGCCAGAAGCTCTTCAAAATTTAAAAGATCCAGCAAGATCAAGTTGGCTTCATCCTTGGGATGCAAGGCTGGTTCAACATACGGAAATCAATAAATGTAATCCATCACATAAACAGAAACAAAGACAAAAACCACATGATTATCTCAATAAATGCAGAAAGGACCTTTGACAAAATTCAACAACGCTTCATGCTAAAAACTCTCTATAAACTAGGTATTGATGGAATGTATCTCAAAATAATAAGAGCTATTTATGACAAACCCACAGCCAATATCATACTAAATGGGCAAAAACTGGAAGCATTTCCTTTGAAAAATGGCATAAGACAGGGGTGCCCTCTCTCACCACTCCTATTCAACATAGTGTTGGAAGTTCTGGCCAGGGTAGTCAGGCAAGAGAAAAAAATAAAGGGTATTCAATTAGGAAAAGAGGAAGTCAAATTGTCTCTGATTGCAGATGACATGATTGTATATTTAGAAAACCCCATCATCTCAACTCAAATTCTCCTTAGGCTGATAAGCAACTTCAGTAAAGTCTCAGGACACAAAATCAATGTGCAAAATTCACAAGCGTTCCGATACAACAATAACAGACAGAGAGCCAAATCATGAGTGAACTCCCATTCACAATTGCTACAAAGAGAATAAAATACCTAGGAATCTAACTTACAAGGGATGTGAAGGACCTCTTCAAGGGGAACTACAAACTGCTGCTCAACGAAATGAAAGAGGACACAAACAAATGGAAGAACATTCCATGCTCATGGACTGGAAGAATCAATATTGTGGAAATGGCCATACTGCCCAAGGTAATTTATAGATTCAATGCCATCCCCCATCAAGCTATCAATTACTTTCTTTACAGAATTGGAAAAAACTACTTTAAAGTTCATATGGAACCAAAGAGAGCCCCCATTGCCAAGACAATCCTAAGCAAAAAGAACAAAGCTGGAGGCATCACGCTACCTGACTTCAAACTATACTACAATGCTACAGTAACCAAAACAGCATGGTACTGGTACCAAAACAGAGATATAGACCAATGGAACAGAACAGAGCCCTCAGAAGTAATACCACACATCTACAATCATCTGATCTTTGACAAACCTGACAAAAACAAGAAATTGGGAAAGGATTCCCTATTTAGTAGATGGTGCTGGGAAAACTGGCTAGCCATATGTGGAAAGCTGAAACTGGATCCCTTCCTTACACCGTATACAAAAATTAATTCAAGAGGGATTCAAGACTTAAATGTTAGACCTAAAACCATAAAAACCCTAGAAGAAAACCTAGGCAATACC
>NW_016811385.1:1532882-1575347 GCF_001698545.2 Rhinopithecus bieti
TAGGGACCTGAATGAAGCAGAAAACATCATTCTGAGCAAACTGTCACAAGGACAGAAAACCAAACACCAAATGTTTTCACTCAAAGGTGGGAACTGAACAATGAGAACACTTGGACACAGGGTGGGGAACATCACACATCGGGGCCTGTCATGGAGTGGGGGGAAGGGGGGAGGGGCAGCATTAGGAGATATACCTAATGTAAATGACAAGTTGATGGGTGCAGCACACCAACATGGCACATGTATACATAAGTAACAAACCTGCACGTTGGGCACATGTACCCTAGAACTTAAAGTATAATAAAATAAAATAAAAATTTAAAAGATCCAGCAATGGAAGTGCTGCAGACATAATGGCAATGTTATGGGAAAAAAATAGGACAGTGCTGGAGTATTTATCATTTTTATGCTGTGACATATATGTTAGAGAATTTGATTTTGGTTTATAGATTTTAAAAGTGAATGAAGAGCTATTAAAATGTTAAATGTCATATAATGCAAATGATTTTTTATTTGTCATTTGCTTTTTAATGTTGCCAATGATTTTTGGCATAATTTTATTTTAGATATGTATATAGTTATTTATACCAATATTTTCCTAGAAATCTGTTTCTGCTGCTTCGTTTGAAAGGCCTTCTCCAATCCACTATTAAAGAAATTGCCATTACATATTTTAACTTTATTTTGGGTCATATATTTCTATAGATTAATCAATCTGTAATTTCTTAAACAGTAGGGTGTGAATTAAGATTGTGAGTTAGGCAGGGCACGGTGGTTCATGCCTGTAATCCCAGCACTTTGGGAGGCCAAGGCAGGAAGATCACTTGAGGTCAGGAGCTCAAGACTAGCCTGGCCAACATGGTGAAACTCCATCTCTACTAAAAATACAAAAATTAACTGGGCCTAGTGGCACACGCCTATAGTCCCAGCTACTTGGGAGGCCGAGGCAGGAGAATTGCTTGAACTGGGAGGCAAAAGTTGCAGTGAGCCAAGGTCGTGCCACTGAACCCCAGCCTCAGCAACAGAGTGAGACTCTGTCTCAAAAAAGAGAAAGACTGAAGTTTAATTTTTAAAATATTTATCTCATTGCACTAGCACAAATTCAGTTAATAGTCTGCCTTTTAAAATAACAATCCTATTGCATATGAGGTTAGTTAAAATAATACATTAATTAGTAATTCCTATATGTTATTATATTTTAATGTGTCTCATAGTTCAGAATATTGACTAATTGTCTCTCTCTTACTTTTTCTATTGATACGTACATTAAGAAATGGAAGTACTTTCTAATTATTAGTATCAAGATTTAATAAAACCATGTTTAGTACCCACAATCTAAGATAAAAAACTAGTACATAAGCCACACTTATTTAAATTTATCTAATTAACTCCTTGTGTCACAAATATCCTTTCGTAAATAAAGAACGTTGGGTCAGTAATCTCAACTTTTTCTTTCAAATTTATAATTTCTAGGCCAAGTGATCATTTAACAATTCAATACATAATATAAATATTCAATACATGTTATATTCAAGGAATACATATTTAATGATGGCCTCATATTTTCAAGGTACTATGTTAGGCAGTGGAGATACAATACTTATAAGGCGCTGAAGATATAATAACTTTCCAAATTATGTTTAAATGCGTGGTGTCAACATAATCAGTGGCAGAATTATTTAGAAATATTTCTAGAAGTTCTACAGGAAGAGTAAGTTCATCTTCTTAATAAACAACACACAATTGGACTGTTTGACAAATCCACGTAAATACTTTCTGATACACTCTTGTAATTACATTATAGCAAACAGTTTACCCAAAAGTTGTAGTTGGAATGGCTTGGACCTTCACTAATTGAAAGGCCTGACAGTATACAAGGATGTATTAAGATAGCTGGAATCTCAACTGCTACTCTTCAGCATGGTAAACCTTGAGCAATAAATATCTTTTCAGTATGCCTGATTTTGTTTATCTGAAAAGTGAGACTAACGACACGTAACTATTGTGAACATTTAAATAGTGCATTTAGAACAGCACTCAGCATGTGGCCCAGGTTCATTCCAGCTTAGCTCTTGTTATTTTTAATAAAGACTCTCATTTTCTTATAAAACAAGAAAACAATAAGCATCTGAACATATGTTTGCCATTCTCATTTTCTAAATCTTAATTATACATTTTCAAAAAGAATTTTCAGATTAACATGTATTTGAGATACATTTTTTGTAAAACTTCCGTGAATAACACTTGATTTATTGCAGACTGCTGAAATGCAAGTGTATGCTTAAATTATCATGAAAGGTTTCAACGTGTGTTTTTTTCTCTTATTTTTATAACAAGTAAGTTGTTTGGCAAGTATGAATTTTATTATATTTCACAGCAAGAATAACATTCTCAATATCACCTAAAAAGGCACAATAGAAATTTCTACTTTTGACCTTGATGCATTGCCTTAATTCAAAACCCTCCCCACCAAGGAAAACTAAATGAACAAAATGTGGTGGCTAAGCAGGTGGAAACCTCAATCAAATTTTCAGCAGTTTCATGAAGCTAGAAGAAACATAAAAATGTAGAGTTCAGGGCTACCAAAGCAGGCAGTTGTTAAAAGGCCATGATTCAAGAGAGAAACGGTGTTCATTAAAGTTAACTGAATATATTTGTCATTTTTCCCCGGAGGCATTTGTAGATGTTTAGGTATGAAGCCAAGAGGCTGAGAGGAGGATTAAGCTTTTGGCAGTCTCCTGGTGTAAGGAAATTAAAAGACTGTAGTTTATGGCCAGTATATTGAGAGGCCATGAAAAATATCTGACACTTTCAGATAGGCTCATGGAAGAGCTGTAGTTTATTGGTAATGGTGAAACAGAGATAGATCAGCCCTCCCAAAGACTGGTCTTTGGTCCTTCAAAGAAATCAACTTCAGATCAACTCAATCTCATATTGGATTAAAGAATTCTGTGTCCTATTCAAACTGCCAGCCAAAAGGAAAATGTAATCCTTTTAGGAATTTCTTCAAAAAGGACAAGAAGTGTGATAGAACAGAAATGAGTATCAGCGAGCCGACCCAAGAACCACGGAGAACAATGAACCTGGAGTCACAGAAGCAGAACTGTGGCTGAAATCAAAGACAATTGCCCAACCCCAAAGTAGAGGGATGTGGCAGCTTCCATTCAGCTGCATTTCAGAGTCACTACAGCCTAGTGCTCTATGCTTCCAAATCTTCCTCTTTATGTATGGTTCTATACCATAAAACCACTGCGCATTAGTTATGTGGAAAACAGATAACTTACCTTTTTAAGTTTAAATGTTCTCCTGATCAAGAAAGTAGCTTCCAAGGAGACTCATTTCAACCTGATATGATAGTCAAGTCTTTCAGCTTGATGACATGATTAGATAATTCATTTGGGTACCTATAAAGAGAACAAATCTTTAATTATTTGATACTGCATTTAGAGAAAAGTTAATAATTAGATTCAAAACATGGACTATGGTAAACAAGTGCATTAATGGCTGGATATTAGAGTTCAATAGAAAACCATTTCTCTGGTTTTCTGCATTTGTTGTGAGTACACCGTCAGGCAACCTTCTAGAGGAAACCAACCTCCTGAAAGAAGAGAGTCTGTTTGTTTCCATGTACTGGTTGAGACTATTGTAACCATCCACCTGTAAAGTCAACATACAAGGTAACCTAAACGCACACACCATACAAAAGGCAAACCCTGAAGCTTTTAGAAGAAATGCAGAAAAAGGTTTTCATAAATTTAGGATAAGCAAAGAGTAAAGAGGTTACAAATTGTACTAATCGTAAGTGAAGCAACTGATAAGTTGGACATTATAAGAATTAGAAGCTTTTCTTAATCAAAGGACACCATTAAGGCAGTGAGAAAGCAAATCACAGACATCATATATATAATTCATAATTTATAAACACAATACATATTTTATTATAAATTATTAAATAAATTTATTAAAACAGGTTTAATGTGTTTTTCTATTAAACTCAGTATAATGTATAATGTGCACTGTATTATATAGATGCATTATATATCTACTATATATGTTTATATAATACATGTTATATAACATATATAATACCATGTATATTTAATTCCTACTATATATATATTTAAACTCTCATATTCAAAATATATAAAAAACTACAAATTAAACAGAAAGTCTAAAAATCTCATTTAAAAAGAGAACAGGCCGGGCGCAGTGGCTCATGCCTATAATCCTAGCACTTTGGGAGGTTGAGGCCGGTGGATCACGAGGTCAGGGGTTTGAGACCAGCCTGGCCAACATGGCAAAATCCCATCTCTATTAAAAATACAAAAATTATACAGGTGTGGTGGCATACACCTGTAATCCCAAGTACTCGGGAGGCTGAGGCAGGAGAATCGCTTGAACCCCAGAGGTGGAGTTTGCAGTCAGCCCAGACTACAACATTGCACTCCAGCCTGGGCGACAGAGCATGACTCCGTCTCAAAAAAAAAAAAAAAAAAAAAAAAAAAAAAAAAAAAAAAAAAAAAAAAAAAAGAGAGAGAGAGAGAGAGAGAACAAAATAAAGCTTAAACTAGCATATCAGAAAAATAAAAATGCTCTGATGGCCAAAAAATGAAACATTTGAGAAGGCCCTCAATCTCTTTAGTTATCAGTGAAATGCAAATTAAAAACACAAAGAAATATCACTATTCATGGAGCAGAAAGACTAAGAAAAGACTCAACACTAAGGTTTGACAAGGATCTAGAGTAACCTACATAATAGGTAGGAGGATAGTATTTTGGAAAATAATTTTTTGGTTATTTACCTAAACTGATCAAACTGATCACAGTATACCACATGATACAGTTATATCCCTCCTAGTTATATGCCTGCATTAAATTCATACTTATGTATGACAAAATTCATGCACAAAATGTCATGTCACAAACTATGAATAAATTCTATCTTATCTGCAAAATAAAATATTGTACAACAATGATGATTAATAAGCTGCTGATACATACAACATGAATGAATCATAGACACTGTATTGAATAAAAGAAAACAGATGCAAAATAAGGTGATTGCAAGATTTTATTTATATAAATAGTAATAACAGAAGAAAAAAAAACTAATCCCTAATAAGAAAAATAAAGAAAATGAACCTCTAGCAGTGGGGGCAGGTAATAACTTTGAGGGGTTATAAAGAGACTGACATTTTTGATGAATTCTATTTCTTGATGTAGAAGGTGGTTGTAATGTTTCAGTCAAATTTGGGAAAATCTATTGAAATTCACACTCATGATTTATATACTGTCCTCTATGTTATATTAGAATGAGTGAAAAAATAAATGGCTGTTGCCTGTACATTTACTATCTATGTGAACTCAGGCAAAGTTTTATATAAAATATAAATTTGCTCTTTTCAAATCAGTTTCTTCATCTATAAAATGTAAATAAGAACATATATTTCATAAGATTACTGAAAAGATTAACTATGATAACCCACAAAAATCACTTATCTGATTCTCTACTAAAATACAGATGTTTGTATTAGCAAAATAAGATATACATTTTTATAGAATGGCATACATTTACTTTCTTAATTGCTTCCATCATTAAAATGTAAAATATTTGAAATTAATTTTGATAGAGACATTAATGTTTACCAAAATAAATTATTCAGTGTGATATAATCCAATATTCTTGACTACATATACTATCTTTTACTGATATAAGCAAGGCTGAAACTCTCATACATCATTCCACAGTGTGTGTGAGAACACATTAATAACTACTAGTAAAAGGGTTACATAGTTTATTTTGGTTAAATTTGTTGACCCTAACACCATCTGTCCCGAACTGAAATGCTCAGGATTGTCAGTAGTTAGTTATTTATGTTATAATGAATGATGTACCATATAAACTAAACCAAATATGTAGCATAACTGGCTCCAAATTAGTCAAATAGGAGCCTTCTCTCTCCCAGTTCTGAGGCATAATAAAATGTGCTTGGCTACTCAGAAAAGACTGATTGACCAGATGTGCTCTGCATCTCAGACAGAAAATAAAATCTGACTGTAGAAAATGAGACCAAATTATTTCAAAACTTAATATGCTCTTATGACACATTTATTCTGATGCCCTTAAATGATGACTAAATATTTAAGATAGTAAAAATACATAATGCAATAAAAACATCACCTGTGAAGGCACCATGTAGCTTAAGCCATAAAACATTATCAATAGAGTTGAAGAGGTATCATCACCTAGCATATCCCCCTTTCTTCTGCATAGATGATCTCTAGAGTTTTTGTTGGCTAGCATTCTCATGCTATGTTTATTTTATGCATGAGAATGCATAAAATAACTTTCAATAATTATGTATATATACCTAAAAATATGTATTGTGTGCAATTCACACACAAAACATTGTGTGAATGTGCATGAAAAACTATTGAAATTTGAAAAGCATTATATATTTATGACATATTTATTCAGCTGAATGAATAAGTTATTTTTTTCTAGTTTTAAAATATACCTCAATAAGGGTATTATATTATCTGAGTATTGTTTTTAGTCACATCTGATTCATTATGACTTTTATTTTATTTTTATGTTTTAAGTAGTCTAAAATATGTTTGTATTTTTTACCCAAGACTGTCAAACTATTTAGATGGTTGAAGTGCTTTGTTATTTATATTTTCAGGGTTCAAAATTAAACATTTATCAATTAGATCCACCTGTGCTATTTCTTTTTTTATATTTTATTTATTTATTTATTTATTGAGACAGAGTTTTGCTCTTTTTGCCCAGGCTGGAGTGCTATGGCGTGATCTCAGCTCACCGCAGCCTCCGTCTCCCAGGTTCAAGCAATTCTGCCTCAGCCTCCCGAGTAACTGGGATTACAGGCATGCGCCACCACCCCTGGCTAATTTTTTTTTTTTTTTCTTTTTTAGTAGATACAGGGTTTCTCCATGTTGGTCAGACTGTTCTCAAACTCCTGACCTCAGAGTGATCCTCCCACCTTGGCTTCCCAAGTGCTGGGATTACAGGCATGAGCCTCCACGCCCGGCCCCATCTGTGCTATTTCAATTTAGCAACTGGAGAGAATGATCATGCTCAAAGCAAGAGAATGAGAAAAAAGACTCAATACCATAATCCAATTTTTTTCCTCAAACTATTACCTCACTAAGACTCTATCAACACTGACACACTTCAGTTCAAAACAGCCTTAGGTCTCCTAAGGGTTTCCCACAATGGTTATGAGAGTTTCTCAGTCTTACTTCACTCTTATTCTATATATATTTCAGAGTTGATTTTTAGGGTAGAAATCAGCAACCTGAGCTAAGTCACAATGTCACCGTTTACTTTCTTACTATTAGAATTTTAAATGTTGGGCCATCTTTCTATTTATTTAATAAAACAAACTTTGTAAATGTTGAGTTTTAATTCACTGACAAATTTGATTTTGTAATAATTAACTTCCCCTATTTTAGTAGTTTCAAGAATAGCTCTACAAAGTAGATGTTTTTCTCTACTTTTAACATGTTTTATTTGTTTCCTTTATTATTATTAGAAATTTTTATAACTATTGGTTCCATAGTTATTGGTGTGTTCTAGTAATAAACAAGCTTATATTGTATTTTTCTAGAAGATTATTTCATTTAAGTTTTTACATTACCATCAATTGTTCATAATACTTTCTTATGTTATTTAAATTCCTTTCTCCATATACAGATACATCTTTTAACATATTTCTAATACATATCATCTGCAGCTTTCATTTTTCTTCTTGATCATTCTGACTTGAAGTTGTCTATTTATTAGTATTCCCACACGTTTGTTGGGTTTACTTTTTTTTTTTTTTTTTTAATAATCTCCATTAGTTTCTTTGTGTCTTTTGGTCTTGGTTTTCTATTAAATGCTCTTTTCCTTGAATTTCCATATTTCTACATCTCTTGGATATTTTTTCTTTTTTCCAATATTCTTGTGATTGTGTGATTTTCTAACTTATTTTTAAATTTTGTATCCCAGTAAATCTAATGATGATTTAAATGTTTATCTGACTGGTAGTCTAGCAGCATTTCACATGCTATGTTGTTTTATGTAGCCCTAAATATTTCATAATTTGTGACTTTTAAAAGTCTGTTAATTCAAAGTGTGATTTTATTAAGCAATTTTTAAAACTACTGGGGTCCTATGTATTCTTTCATATCTAATATTCGATATCATAGTCAGAAAATAGGGTCTGTGTAATGAAGTTTTTATGACATAACGGTTTTTTTTCAATTCCAAGTAAGTTAAAAAGCATGGTTCTTTATAATTGACTACATTCACGTTTATGGATAATACTATTAGAACAGTCTTATAAGTTGTTTCTAAACTTATGTCTTTAATACCTTAGCCTTTTTGAGCTGATTTCAGAATTTTTTTTTTTTTTTGCAAAACATCTCACTAAATTCCTCCTGTGATTATTTCACTGTATTTTATTTTTTGCTTTTATATAGTTTATTATATGTTATGTTGCATGAACTCACTTAGAATAATAGCTAGGGTCACCGGAGTTCTATTACTTGGGTTCACATCATGGTTCTTCCACTTGCCAGTTGCATGATCTTGGGTGGGTTACTTAACCTCCCTATCCCTCAATTTCCTCATCCATAAAAGGATGGCAAGAAGAATACCTGGAGAAAATGTTTGTTACATGGATTATACAAATAGTGCCCGGAACACAATTCATGCTATATAAAGTTTTATATGTATATAAAACATGCATATATAATATGGATGTATATATACATAATGTCATGCATACATATGTATTGTATATAATATATATTTGCACAATGTAAGCAACTCCACGATTCTTATATTTTGACATTCTTTTGTCATTATATAAACACTTTTTATCTATTAATGATAGTTGATGTAAATATTTATGCAACTGCTTCAATTTCAGTTACGTGTCATATATATATATATTTTTTTTTTGCAGTCTTTACTTTCAAGGTGTCTCACTGACTTTGTTTTGAGCATGTCATTTGTAAAAACAATGGCACTGAATTTACTTAATTAGTACTCTGTGAATCTTTGTAAAATGCTAAAAGGATATACTTAGAATTCTAAATTCCAACAACCCATTTTAAACAGTGGACCAACCATAAAAAAGAAGAAAATTATGACTTTTGCATTAATATGGATGCAGCTGGAGGCCATCATCCTAAGCAAATTAAGGCAGAAACAGAAAATCAAATACTGCATATTATCACTTACAAGTGGCAGCTAAACATTGGATACATATGGACATAAAGATGGGAACAAATAGACACTGCAGACTTCTAGAAGCCTGGGGGCAGCAAGAGCTGATAAACTGTATTGGATATTATGCTCACTACCTGGGTCATGTAATCTTTCATACCCCAAACCTCAGCATCACACAATATACCCATGTGACAAACCTGAACATATACCCCCTAATATAAAATAAAAGTTGAAATTATTAAAAATATAGGCTAAGGACCTTAACAGACACATTACCAAAGAAGACATACTAATGGCAAAGAAGCATATGAAAGATGGACAACATCTTAAATTATTAAGGAATTACAAACTGAAACAATAATTGGATACAATTACACACCATTGGAATGACTAAAATTAAGAATAAAGACAACACCACATGCTGACATGATGTGGAGCAGCAAGAACTCTCATTCATTGTTGGTGGTGATGTAAATTGGTACAACCACTTTGGAAGACAGTTTGACAGTTTCTTATAAAACTAACAGACCCTTACTATAATATCAAGCAGTCGCAGTCCTTGGTATATACCCAAAGGAGTTAAAAACTTATGCCCCAACAAAATCTTGCACAGGGATATTTATAATGGCTTTATTCATTATTGCCACAACTTAGAAGCAACTAAGATTTTTTTTCAGTAGGCAAAGGGATAAATAAACTATACTACATCCAGAGAATGAAATATTTTTCAGCGCTAAAATTGAGTGAGTGGTCAAGCCATGAAATAATTGGGAGAAGCCTTCAATGCATATAATTAGTGAAAAAAGCCACTCTGAAAAGGCTCCACAGGATAATCCAACTATATGACATTCTGGAAAAGACAAAAATATGAAGACAATAAGAGCAGTGGTTGCCAGGGGTTGGGGGAAGGAAGGATTAATAGGAGAAGCACAGAGGATTTTTAGGGCCACAAAAGTACTCTGTATGGTAATACAACGCTGGATACATGTCATTATACATTTGACCAAACCTAGAGAATGAACAAAACCAAAAGTGAACCTTGATGTAAACAATGGACTCTTGATGATAAAGATGTGTCAACGTAGGTTCATTAATTATACTGAATGTACTACTATGATGGTAGATTTTGATAATGAGGATAATTATAGATGTGTGTGACTGTAGGTACATGGGAAATGTCTGTACCTTCAGCTCAGTTTTCCTGTGAACATGAAACTGCTCTAAAAATAGTCTTTTATATATATATATACACACACATATATATGTATATATGTGTGTGTGTATATATGTGTGTGTATATATATATAAAACACTTAATACTAAATGACAAAACATGTAAACAAACATACAAACACCTTATACCAGTAAATTTGAAAATATGTATGTAATTTTAAATTCTTAGAAAAAATAAGGAAAACTAACTCAGGAATAAATAGAACATATCAATAGTCCAACATGTACTAAAGCAACTTAAAAAATAATTAAGAAGTCTAACCATATAGAAAAATATTAGGCCAGATGACAAAATTCCTTTATTTATTTATTTATTTATTTATTTATTTATTTATTTATTATTTATTTTTGAGACAGCATCTCACTGTGTCACCCAGGCTCTGGAGTATAATGGCACAATCTTGATACACTGCAACCTCTGCCTACTGGGTTCTACTGATTCTCATGCTTCAGTCTCCAAAGTAGCTGGGATAACAGGGGCCCACCACCACGCTCAGCTAATTTTGTGTTNTTTATTTATTTATTTATTTATTTATTTATTATTTATTTTGAGACAGCATCTCACTGTGTCACCCAGGCTCTGGAGTATAATGGCACAATCTTGATACACTGCAACCTCTGCCTACTGGGTTCTACTGATTCTCATGCTTCAGTCTCCAAAGTAGCTGGGATAACAGGGGCCCACCACCACGCTCAGCTAATTTTGTGTTTTTAGTGGAGAAGTTTCACCATATTTGCCAAGACTGGTCTCAAACTTCTGACCTCAAACAATCTGCCCACCTCAGCCTCTCAAAATGCTGGGATTACAGTCATGAGCCACCACACCTGGCCTGGACAAAATTCTTATAAACACTCAAGGAAGAAATAGTGCAAACCTTTATAAAAATGTTTCAGAAAATAGAAAATCCATATCAACTCATCGTTTAAGTTAGTGTAAGGTTGATATCAAAATTTCACAAGGACATTTCATGAAATAAAATGCAGGTCAATCATCCATACGTTTATGAAAGAAATCATGGCCCTAAAATAATAGCCATTTAAATGCATTAATCATAAAAAGATAATGTGTAAAAAATATGAGTTAATTGAAAGAATTCATTTTTGGATAAACATTCAAATATCAATCATAATTATGTCAATAATTGAAGAAATATTTTAATAAGTCTAAAACCAATATATGACTTAACAATTAGAAATAGAAATAACTATATTTAATCAACAACAGTTATCTACACAAAATTTAAAAGAAAATCATATACACAATGAAACTGCATATCAAATTTCAGAACTACCTGTCTCCTACCCCAGCTCACTTACATTCAGAACACGCGAAGCAGGCCCTATTTGAACACATGTAATTAACCTTTTACTATGGGTTTTGGCCACTGAAATCTGGCCAAACAAAAAGTATATAGTAATTGATAAAGAATAGTCTATTAATTTAACAAAAAACTTAATATAAAATTTAACTGTGTATATTTCAAAAGATAATACTTTAACAGTGAAACATTATAAACCAAAAGCATTTTATTTTATATATATATATATTTGACATACAAAAACCTATAACACAGCAAATCTACCGTAGGATAGATACCTGAAAGAAATGCATAACAATAATATTCAGAAGATCATTATTTATAATAAGCCCAAAGTAGACCCATTAAATAACAAACAACAGTGAAATTAATGATTATATTGGGTTATATTTATACAATGAATTATTCTATAGCAATTAAAATGTACAATTTGGCCAGACGCAGTGGCTCACACCTGTAATCTCAGCACTTTGGGAGACCAAGGGGGTGGATCACATGAGGTCAGGAGTTCTAGACCAGCCTAGCTAACATGACAAAAACCCCATCTCTACTAAAAATGCAAAAAATTAGCTGGGCATGGTGGTGGGCACCTGTAATCCCAGCTACTAAGGAGGCTGCAGCAGGAAAATCGCTTGAACCCAGGAGGCGGAGGTTGCAGTGAGCCGAGATCACGCCGTTGTACTCCAGTCTGGGCAACAAGAAAGAAAATCTGTCTTAAAAAAAAAAAAAAGTGTACGATGGATTGCTACATACAAAGTAATGATATCACAAACACAACACTCACCAAAAGCCGTTGGTATGAGTAGTAAGAATGTCGTTACCTCTAAGGAAACAGATGGGGGTAGTGACTAAAATAGGGCTTGATAGGTGCTTTTTGTTTGATGATGGTATATATCTTGGCCTGCAGCATGGTCAAATAGACATTCTTTGTGCTTGCTTGTTAGTCTATTTCTTTGTTTATGCAACTGATTTTAGGTTGTTATCGGTTTAAAATAATGGGTTATAAGATACTATTTGCAAGCCTCATGCTAACCTCAAATCAACAAATACACAGCAGATACACAAAAAAATTAAAAAGAAAGAAATTAAAGCATTGTTCCAGAGAAAAACACTTTCACTAAAAGGAACACTGGAAGAGAAGACCACAAAAAATCAGAACACTAATAATAAAATGATAGGAGTTAGTCTTTATTTAATAATAATAACATTGAACTAAACTCTCCAATCAAAATACATACAGTGGCTGAACTAATTTTCAAAAACAGACCCAATGATTTGTTGCCTACAAAAAAAACATTTCTCCTATAAAGGCACACATAAACTGAAGACAAAGGAGTGGAACAAGAAATTCCATGAAAATTGAAACCAAAAGACAGCAGGAGTACCTACAGTTGTAAAGAAAAAAATAGATTTCAAGATAGAAACTATAAAAAGAGACAAAATAGGTCATTATATAATGATAAAGGGATCAATTCAGCAAGATAATATAACAACTGTAAATATTCATGCATCCAATACTGGAACACCCAGATATAGGTACGAAACATGATTGGAGCTAAAGAGATAGATAGACCCCAATACAATAATAGTTGGGAATGTCAACAACCCACTTTTAGCACTGGGACAAATTATTCAGACAGAAAAATCAGCAAACATAAAGCTTAATCTACAGTATAGATCAAATTGTTCTAAAAGATATTTAAAGAACATCTCATCCAATGGCTGAAGAATACAGACTTTTTTCTTCAGCACATGGATCATTCTCAAAGACAGACCATATAGTAGGCCACAAAAAAAGTCTTACAATATTCAAAAACATTCAAATTATATCAAGAATCTTCTTTGATCACAATGGGATAAAACCAGAAATCAATAACAAGATGAATTTTGGAAACTATACAAACACATGGGAATTAAACAATATGCTCCTGAATGACAAATAGGTCATTAAGGAGGAAGGAAAATAAGAAGGAAGTTTAAAAATTTCTTAAAACAAATGATAATGGAAACACAACATACCAAAGTCTATGGAACACAGCAAAATCAGTTCCAAGAGGGAGGTTTATAGCTCTAAGCAACTAAATCAAAGAAGTAGAAAGAATTGAAATAAACAATGTAATGTATCACCTAAAGAACTAGAAAAGCAGGAGCAAACTAAACCCAAAGTTAATAGAAGAAAAAAAAATAAAGATGAGAGAAGAAATAAATGAAATTGAAATGAACAAAACAGTACAAAATATTAACAAAATGAAAAGTTTTTTTTTTTTTAAACATAAACAAAGTAACAAACCTTTAGCCAGAGTAACTAAGAAAAAAGAAGACACAAATAAGTAGTATCAGAGATGGAAAACAGACACATTACAACCAATACTGCAGAAATTCAAAGGATCTTTAGCGGTTACTGTGAGCTACTATATGCCACTAAATTGGAAAACCAAGAAGAAATGGATAAATCCCTAGACACATACAACCTATCAAGATTAAAACATAAGGAAATCCAAAATCTAAACAGATCAGTAACAAGGGGAGTTTACTTTGTAAGGATGCACCAAGCTAAATATTTACGATCTGTGCACTCTTCCGTATGTTATACTTCAAGTTAATTTTTTAATGATTAAAAAAATGATAAAATTCTACCATCCGGGTATATCCTATGACTAGAAACTCAGCCTGAAATGGCAAAAATATTTCATATGTCATTTAAGTCCCATTGAATTTGTTATAGCATCTGTAATGTTATGTTCATAAAATTACAGGGATAAAATCTAAACTTAAATAATAGTGTACAAATTACTTACTGTTTTGCAATAGTATAAGTATTCGGAGATTCAGTGTGCTTGTGGTGAACAATACCTCAAATTTTAATGAGTATTTTATAATTTTATCCTCTTGAGAAACTGCCTTTTGATAAACAAATCTTTACACAACGTAGACACTATTCAAAACAGACTTGCAGCATTTTAGAAGGTTATGTAAATATTTTTGATTCCTTGTCTATCTTTTGTATTTGATAGGGAAGAAGAAAATATGTCTTACTTGTTCTAGTTCAAAGGTTTGGCAAAATGCCAGATACAGTGCATGGGTTTAATTAATGCACTTGTAAAAAAAAAAGTTAATGATATGGCATTCACTTTGGTGAATTTTTTACTAAGTTCACAATTGTTGATGAAATCAAATGTTGATCATTCAGGGAACCACATCAGGTAACACAAATTAAACATGGTTGATGTCATTCTAGTCTGTTTATAGACTATTTCTATATAGAAATAGTCTTCCTAACTAGTACTAGATTTTATCATGCTTTTTACATATATTATCATTTGCAGGAACTAATGTAAAATACACTCATGCCAATCACATTTTTTTATATTTTGCATGTGCCACTCTTGACAAGTAAAACCAATCTGAGCAAATTCACTAAAATCTTCTGAATGTTCCGTAGACAAGTAACTGAAGAATTCTTAAAAAAGCATCTCATTAATAATCATATCAATGTGTTTGTTTGTTAGTTCATTAAGTTTATGCATGAGAAATCCTGCTGTTCTTGCAAATAATTTACCAAAGTTCTTCTAATGAAGCACTTCAAATTAGTATGCACTCACCAATTAAATAAAGCTCTGCTATTTTCCATAGGTTGATATTAACTCTGAATGCTTCAACTAGCTACAACATTGTGTAAATACTTGTCCAAGTAAAGTAAAGAAAATTGTTCTTCTCATCAGTATTAGTTACTATCAATTGTCCTAAAATGGTTGATAATGAGATGTATGGCTTCTCTGTGATATCTAATAATATGCATTGTACTTCAATTAGTTGATATATATATACCACTATTCATGATTGTGATTGCATAAAAATAACATTAATAATAACTAAATATTAGTGTGTGCTTAGTATGCCTAAGGCTTTGAGTTTTGTTACTCATTAATTTTTTACATCTTCATTTTGTAGATGAGACAACTAAAACTCTGCAACGTAGTAACTTTCTCAAATTTATGCAACTAGACACTGGCAGAGCTGATATCTGATTGCAGATCCATTTATCTCGTAACATTCATTTACAAGTAAAAACTATCTAATGAAAATATCACCAGTATTGACATTACCCTCCCACCAAGTTAACTGAACAATAACAGTCAACAATTATAAATGCATAGGTAGAGTATCTTCATTGTCTTGGTATTATTCTTAATTATGATCAATTGTTGAGTGCTTAAGTTTAAACTTAAACAGTGAGTGTAAACATTTACACTATTTTTCTAGTGCATATGAGGATTACCCTTGAAAAGATAAGTAGTTACTTTATAGAGATTCTGAATTTCAAAATCTCTTCTATGGACACATGATCAAAATGAATGTCTTTGTTCAAAAGTAATTATTATTCTCTTCTTGTTTTCTTCCCACTTAAATGCCCACACTGTTATTAAAAAATGTTTTTGGCAATCCAATTTACATGCCTTTTATACACTAAGCAGTCTGTAAATCTTGAGAAAATTCTGAAAGAGAAGGTTTCTCTCACGAATGTGAATCTTTGGATAAAAACTTTACTGAAAATAATGAAAAGAAATCTCTTACCACACTATAGTATTTATTTATTTATTATTTATGTATTTTATTTCAATAGTTTTGGGGATACAGGTGGTTTTGGTTACATGGGTAAGTTCTTTAGTGGTGATTTCTCAGATATTGGTGCACCCATCACCTGAGAAGGGTACCCTGTACCCATTATGTAACCTTTCATCTCTCACCACTTCCCACTCTTCCCCTGAGTCCTACAAGTCCATTGTATTATTATTTACATTCTCATAGCTTAGCTCCCACTCATAAGTGAGAACACTATAATATTTAATGACACACAATAATGAGTGGAAGTGTCTTGAGCTGTCTATTGCTATCAGCTTTGGAAATGTGCTTTATTATGTGCTTGCAGGTTTACTAAAAGGTAAATTTTTACTAAATTCAGAAGATTTATAGACAAACAAATTTTGTGCTGAAATATTAGTTTCCTCTGAGGAGAGTGGAGAATGGGGGGGGATTAGAAATTGTAATAAAACCTAACATTGAAAGGATTCTATTGTGTTTTTCTGTTAAATGGTTTCATAAAGGTTTATTAAGGCTTTGAAGGTGTATCTGTCTTCAAACTTAGCAAGTGTATCTGTGTCAACTTTTAATTTTTTGACTTTATTTGCTAAACATCAATTCTAAATTCTAGCTCTTCTGATCATTGAAAAGAATTGAGTTGAATGTTTGTTAAATACAGATTAAATACATTAGGTAATATAGTCTTTCTGACTCAGCTCCTAGCCAAAATGAACATGTGCATTCCAGCAGAATTAAAATCCAGAAAAGTTCTGCCAAGGCACAGTAAAACGTTTGATTTTTCTCTTCTGGTGGAGCAAAGCTGAGCTTGATCAAACAACTACCCAGCAAGTTCCCCCACCCTCCTCCCCTAACCAATCCTCTTTGATTTTTCTAGATCTATTTCTACAGCTCAGCCACAAATTGGAAGTTGGATTGATTCATTTCACCCTGGGATTGTTCAAAAGGTCACACAGGTGGCTTTGCTTTGATTCTTCCTTTTATTTTTGGCACTGGGATTAGTTCTTTTCTGTTCCTATCACCACTCGTTATCTCTCCCACTGTGTTTCTCTTTCTTCTGAAGCTCAGATACTTAAAGCGGGATAAGACTTTTTTACTTCACTGTTTTTATCATCCCAACAATATATCTATCTATAATGGGAGCCAACCTGTGATTTACACCACGAGAACTAAAACTTAACTGTCCATAAAATTTATTGTATATTGTTTGACTCATTTATACCATACTAATTAGACCCTGAGCTAAATTGTAAATTTACTTTCACATTGTTTTCACAGTGAATCATTGGTCATAGTTCATATGCAAAGATGAAGTTAGCCAGCTCTTCTCTGAGTTTTTATTGCTCCACAAAATGTAGAGTTTGAAATGTTCTGAAACTCCTTTCACTCTCTCTAATGGTCATGTTTTATTCTTCACTTGGGACTCTGTTTAGATTTTCTAGACAAATTCTAGTAAGGAAATTATGTTCAGACTCTCTTTTCATTTTTTTAATGGAAAAGTTTTCTGCCATATGTCATGATAATTACAAGTTGATTGAACAACCTGAAATCTCCTAGTAGGCAGAAAATCAGGTGTGGCTTATTTAAGAGTCGAATCCTGTTTTACTGCTTCTTAGATTGATGCTTGCAACAACCAGTGTTGCTCTGTGTGACTACTTTAACAACTTGCTAATTGGCATATATAACCCTAGTCTGATCTAGCTTCCTTTCTATCCTGTTGTTCAATAGCCCATTAGCAACTTATTGTATTCCATTAATATCTATTTTAGAAAAGAACTAGGAAAGACTGTGTTGCAGATAGCTTGTAGTTTCTGAGAGCACTATTACACTTGCTCTGGAAAATATGTAGTTGTATTTTCAAGTAATATATAGTTTGCAGTTTTAATTTGAGGGAAGATTATTTTAGCATGCTTATTTACCCTGTATTTGCCTTTACCCAATATTGTCATCACAGAAGAAAATCACATTTTTGTAAATGTACTTATTAAACACAATTCAATTCAATTTCAAAAGTGTGGGTTTAGGTTCCATTATATAAGTGTTTCTTTGATGGAGAGGTTGCATAGTTAAGTATTTCAATGTATTAAGCTTTTGCTAAAGACAACGACAAAAACCAGGCATATACTTACCAGCTAAAAAGAAAACACTGTCAGAGAGCAAGAGCACATTTGTTATAAATTTTAATGTTGGAGTGGAGAGTATTCACATAATATACAGGTCTTTCATTTCAATTACAAATCATACTGTACACATGGTGTGGCTAACAAATAGCAACAATAAAATATATATTGTTGCTATTTGTTAGCCACACCATGTGTACAGTATTTACCTTAACATATAGATCATATTCCATTATTAAATTAATTAGAATCTTATGTTTCCCCTGTTTAGAGTAGGTTCTTCCTAAGTATACTTTCTTTTTGTCCTTTAAACATTATTCAGTATGAATTTTATTTGAATAATTTTAAGTATCATGTCAAATATTTGAGTTCAAAGAGTTTGAAGGTGGATTATTGTATGCTGTAAATTCTGAGTACACAAAAGCTCTTCTCAATACTAGTATTGCCTTCACTTATAGTCACCTGTTCACCCTCATTCCCAACACTCCTGAACAACTCGAGTATTAGAGGGGTTCAGAGAAGTGTATAATGATCATGCTTATGCTGATTTATGCATTTCTATTATAAGTCTTTGACAGGGGCTCTTTGCCACATTTCATGTACAAAAATATTTCTAGAATCCTCTAATTTTATTCATTCTCACAGTCTTAGGGGCCAAGAAGTTTCTTTAAATATAGGTAATGAAGTTTTAAACTACCAACTGCTTGATATTCTTTCCTATCATACCTAATTTGCCCCAAGGTTGGAGTGGTGGTCACTGATATGAAATTATTTAAGAAAAAAAAAATTTGAAATTGTTAAAAAAAAAAAAAAACTCCACAGTTGAATATATTGTTAAGTAGGCATTTTTAGAATCTGATATGTTATTTCAGGTTTTCAAGCTAATTCCTAACACTGAAGTCACTGTAAAAGATTCTGACTTTGAAGAAGAAAAAAAAATAAATCATTGTCAATGATAATTTTATTCCAAATTTTATTTAGAAATCATCAACTGGCCATTAAAATTAGTAAAGTAATGACATACGAGGTTTGCAGAGTGTTTGGAGGAGCTTTTAGCTAATGGTGAACTTTGCAAAACAAAATAAAGTTACCTAGTTTACAAGCCATTGACTTTCACAAATAATGAGAGGATCTCAATCTATTTTAACCATTTCTTTCTGATTAAAAGAAAGAGAATTTTCACTCACTTAACCTCCACAACTCAGAATGATCTTAAAATGTAGAATTTTGAGTTATATTTCTGGGTTTTTTTTTTTTTTTTTTTTTTTTTTTTTTTTTTTGACAGAGTCTTGCTTTGTCACCCAGGCTGGAGTGCTGTGGTGCAATCTTGGCTCACTGCAACCTCTGCCTTCTGGGTTCAAGCGATTCTCCTGCCTCAACCTCCTGTGTAACTGAGATTACAGGCATATACCACCAAGCCCAGCTAAGTCATGTTTCGGGATTAAGCTGTCATTTGAAATAACATGTCAGTCCTCAAAGGAGCAATCTGCCAACGGTGATGAACAGTGATTTGTTCTTCTTTCAACACAACTTTTCAAAATTTTAACTTCTATAAGGTTAACTTTATTTTACAGCAATAACAGAATTTATTTGTCTTAATTGTTAATATTAAGCAATAATAGTGAAGTGATAACAGTAATAATAGTTCATATTTATTGTATTAGTGTGAATGACAGTCTTGAAAATTTACTATGTATGATTTATATACTCATCACTGCTGTCTTAGTAAAAGAAGGTACTATTAATATTTCTGGATTGTAGGTGAGAAAACAGAGGCACAGAGATGTAAAGGAGCTTGACTAAACCTAATATCTCTCTTTCCTCTCTTTCTTTCCCTATACATTACCTTAAGATAATATAGAAGTATTTAAAAAGCCATTATAAAACAACAAGATTTATCTACATCAGCATTAAACAATATAAAAATATAATAATATCAAAATAACAATAAGGCAAAATTTGTTAGAACCACAAAATCCATTAAAAACCTGGGAATTAGCTTAACCAAGAATATAGCAAACGCACATGGAGAAAATCAATTTTAATAAAAACATAGAAAATAATTTGAGCAAATGGGGACATATTTCATGATTTGGGATGGAACACTATTACCTGAAATTTCTATATTAGCAGACAAGTTTTTATTCTGTAATTAAAGGAAAAAAATGTGAGGGGAGGGAAGAAAGTAATTTTTGAGTGCTTATAGTCTGTGGTTTTAATTTCTTATAATAGGTCTTTTTAGAAATTGTTAAAGTCAATAGTTTATAGATGAGAAGCTGGAGGTATAAAGACATTCCATGAAGAAGAGAAGGACAAACAACATGCAGGTAGCAGAACTGACATGTGATTTGTTTGTGCCTTAGCTGCACTGGTATGCAGGACACCCAGTGGCACCCATTCCTACCATAAGGTTCTTGATAATCTGGGTAGAGGGAGGAGGTCCCAACAGTGCCCTAGCACTTCCTAATAGCACCCTAGTTCGTTTGCCAACAAGACTTACCAGATCCCCAGTGAACAGCCTCCCAGCAAGTCTTGGTGGTACACCAGCAGAAGGCATCCCAAGGTTTGCTGATATATCAATGGGGGACTTCTAAGCACATCATTCTCCAGCAGGCGGTTTCCACTTCTGAGTCATTTATACCCTTTCCTAAATCTCAGCCTTTGAGTAAGAGGAGTCTTTTCAACCTTTTTACTTCCTTTGTTATGTTTTGTCAGCCATAGAAATAATGGCCGCTCCCTATACATGCAACTGTTGTATTCTTTAGGATTCTCATTACCTCTACCAGTTGGTCATCTGTTGCAATTTAATTCTTTCAGTTCAACGTTTTATGTTCATTTCTGTCTTCTGACTAGAACCAAATACATATATAAAATATAAGCTCTATAAAAACAAGGACATAGGTTTGTTTCTGCTGTATCCCATGAGTCTAGAACAGTGTCTGCAGTAGAGTAGCATACAAATAAATGTTTGTTGCCATAATCAAAGTATTGTCTCTGATTTGGTTTGGTTGTGTCCCCATCCAAATCTCACCTTGAATTGTAATAATCCCCACATATCAGTGGCAGGGCCAGGTGGAGATAACTGAATCATGGGGGCGGATTCCCCCATACTGTTCTTGTGGTAGTGAATAAGTCTCATGAGGCCTGATGGTTTTATAAAGCAAAGTTCCCCTGCTCATGCTTTCTTGCCTGGTGTCATGTAAGAAGTGACTTTGCTCCTCATGTACCTTCTGCCATGATTGTGAGGCCTCCCCAGCCATGTGGAACTGTGAGTCCATTAAACCTCTTTCCTTTGTAAATTACCCAGTCTCAGGTATGTCTTTATTAGCAGCATGAGAACAGACTAATATAGGTTCATTAGATGTTGTAACCTAAAGATAAGTGAATCTAAGATCGCATCTATGTTGTTGATATAAGAACCTAAGTGGATGATAAAGTCATTCTTTGGGAGAAATCAGAAGAAACTAATTGGGGTCAGATGGTTATAAGAAATTGCAGAGTTGATCTGGGCACGGTGGTTCACACCTGTAATCACAGCACTTTGGGAGGCCGAGGCGGGTGGATCACGAGGTCAGGAGATCGAGACCATCCTGGCTAACACAGTGATACCCTGTCTCTACTAAAAATACAAAATATTAGTCGGGCGTGGTGGCGGTGCCTGTAGTCCCAGCTACTCAGGAGGCTGAGGCAGGAGAACGGCATGAACCCTGGAGGCGGAGCTTGCAGTGAGCTGAGATCTCACCACTGCACTCCAGCCTGGGAAACAGAGTGAGACTCCGTCTAAAAAAAAAAAGAAAAGAAAGAAATAGCAGAGTTGAAATATTAATCAGCACATGGATGTAGAATGTTGTCTAACCAGAGTGTGTAAAATGAGGATTCTCTCCAGGGGAATACTACTACTTAAGGGACCAGCAGAGGAAGTGAACATTTTTATGAGAAGCAGAAGTTAAAATAAAAAGCATAACGGAATGGTGATATGAAAACCAAAAATTTCCTATGCTCTGTATCTTAACCACCACCCAATGCTTCACTCATCACAGATAATCTGATTTCTCATGTCACTGAAATCAATACCATTCACAATAATCTCTTTTACAATAGAAAAATAACTAGATATTTACAAACATATTTTTCATGTAATTTTAAAGATGAATACCTGTGAGGATATGCATAGGCAAGTCACAAAGTAGAAACATGAAAAGACAAAGGCTTCGCACAGCGGCTGATACCTATACTCCCAGCACTTTGGGAGGCCAAGGTGGGGGGATTACCTGAGGCCAGGAGTTTGAAACCAGCCTAAGTAACGGCAAAGCTGTCTCTACAGGCTGGAGCCTGGAGTTCGAGGCTACAGTGAGCCACATTCAGGCTACTATACTCAGCCTGGGAAATGGAAGGAGACGTGGTCTCTAAAAATAAATTAAATTAAATAACTAAATAAAACACTAATAAGTTTAATTTACTCCAAATCAAAAACTTGAAATTGAATAACATATATACTAGATATATTTTGACTACTAGTTTTATAGATATTTTTACAAAATAAAATTCCTTTGCTGTGGCGATGTTGTAAAATGATCATCCTCTGACACAACTTAGGGAAACATAAACTGGACTGACTATTACTACTACGGGTCAAAGGCATTTAGAAATGTGCTTGCTTTACATTTAGAAATACTTCTGGGATTTTTTATGAAAACAAATATTACAATGTAAGTATATTTAAGTATTGAAATATCCAATGATAAGAAAGTAAAAATAAATTATGATACACAGATAATATGCTGTAGTGATTAAAATGTCATTATGGAAAAACATTTCCTTATGTGTATATTAGTCAACTTGGGCTTCCATAACAAAATACCACAATCTGGGTGGCTTAACCAATAGAAATTTATTTTCTCACAGTCTGGAAGCCAGATTTTTAAGATCAAGGTGTCTGCAGGGTTGGTTACTGATGAGGCTTCTCACTTCAGCTTGAGGATACCTTCTTGCTGTGTTCTCAAATGGTGTTTCTTTGTGTGTGCACATAGACAGAGAGGCCTCTTTCTCTTTTTTAAGGACACCATTCCTATTGGATCAGGGCCCCTTCTTTATGAGCTCATTTACTGTTTATTACCTTTTTAAAGACCCTATCTCCAAATATATTCAAATTGCATGTTAAGGCTTTAATGTATGAATTTGGTGGGTGGTGGGGGGACTTAATTCAGTTAATAACAACATGCAAAGATGATTATGAGAAATTAGTAAATATAATAGGAGGTTGAAAATCATGTAAAATTATGAAAATGAAATCTTTTTTGAAATTCTCAATTATGTAAAATTTCAAAATGTTTAATTTTAACAATAAAATAAAAGCAAAAAACATATATACCTGGATGTCAGTAATTGATGTCTGATGGTATTAATATATGTATTATTTTAATAGTCTTACTTTGCTCATCATATTTTCTATTTTGGTATAAAGAACTTCTACTAATTGTTTATTACAAAAAAAAGTCATTTAAAATTGAATAAATGCAAGTATCCAAATGGCTTAAATAACCACATATCAGTATGTCACATCATGATCATGATCAGTATGCCATATCATGGTACTCACCCCTTCTCCTGGTTTAAGATAGTTGAGCAATATACTGATCGATAAATGAACATAACATCATCTGTGTAAAAATAGTCTGAGTGAAATAAATCTCAGTGGAAAGTTGCTCTGGAAAATGCTGTGTTAAAGAGATGAGTATTAAGGCAAAAACATCACTTACCAAGCAATATAAAGGTCAGTGGGAGACACCTGGATAATTGTCTTAACCTGTTACGGACTGGACATATACAGCTGTGCCTAAGTAGAATAAATATGTTTTGAGTTTTTTTCTTCCTACATATAAATATATCTTAATTGGGGTCTGTTAAAATATCAGTTATTTTTCTCTAAAGTTACATGCATATTTCATAATATTGATTCTTTTTTTTTGAGATGGAGTCTCGCTCTGTCACCCAGGCTAGAGTGCAGTGGCATGATCTTGACTCACTCCAACCTCCACCTCCCTGGTTCAAGCACTCCCCTGCCTCAGCCTCCTGAGTAGCTGGGACCACATCTGTCTTTTTTTATTTTTTTATTTTTATTTTTTTGGTATTGTTAGTAGAGACGGGGTTTCATCATGTTGGCCAGACAGGTCTTGAACTCCTGACCTCAGGCAATCCGCCCACCTTGGCTTCCCAAAGTGCTGGGATTACAGGCGTGAGCCACCGCACCCGGCCTTGAGTTTCTTATTTAACGTTCTGTTAAATCCATTTAACTGGTCAATAGTTAGCTTGCTTTTATGAGAAAGTCCATAACTGTTTCACTTGTTTGCCATTATTTGATGACATGCTTTCTATTTAAACTTACATTCCCCAGTAACTTTACATTCTCTAAAAGAAGGCAAAACTTTGGGAAAACAACTTTTACCTATGTCTGTATTAAGAGAAAAAGTTGTTTATTAAGTTACCGAGACAAAATTCTAAAGAGAAATCTGCTAATATTAGTAGAGTAGTGCTCAGCTGTTGTCTCAACTTTCTGAAATAATTTTCAGTATAGAGGACACATTTCACTCCAATCTTCTGCTTATTTGTGCAGAAGTTCACAAAGAAACACTTATACATTAAGGTAAGTCTGGAAATCCCAATGTCAAATAATGAGGCTGACTTTGTTTTGGTTTCAGATACAGATTATAGGGAAAGTTATTTTCTCCCAGTTTCCACTTATGACAATAAAAATTTTTATTTCCATAGGTTTCCAGTGTATTTCTCTGCACACATTGGGTGTTCAGCAAATGTTGCTGACTAAATTGCATTAAGGATGGAAGTAGAGTGTTATGATTACTTTCATGTCGTTGCCATAGAAACAGTAGGAAAATCTATTGTTGAAGTCAGCCTTTTGTGATTATCTCCCCTACATAGATGTGAGAAACTGAGGTGTAAGGACAGGCTGGCTGTAACGCAATGACAAACCATTCACTGACCCCTGACTATGTTATAAGAAACTATTTCACGTTTCTGTGTGTGTCTCACTAACTAGATTAGAGATTTCTGTAGAAGAAATGACAATTTCATCATCTACTCTGAGCCAGTTATTTATACATATTCTCTCTCAAACCCTGCAAATAGGGGGCATTATTTCCCATGGTTCTCAAAATTTCCTAGAGTGTCATGCCAGGAAATAGTTCCTGGTCTGTTTATTCCAACAATCTAGTTAGAACTTGAGGCTGCCATTTTGTGCACTTATTATACATCCTCCTTATTGTTCAATACAATCAACACTCAAGAATCAGCAACAACAAGATAACACTCAACCTTTGAATTGAACAATGTTCAATTCACACAAAATCTTTCGGAGTGCCTAGTTATAAGCCAAATCTTCTCACTTTGTTTTCATATGTATACCTTTAAAACTTAAGCAAATAAAAGAGACTATAGTCACCATCTCCATAGCCTAACATCATTTAACTGAGTAGGTAACTAAGATTTCTTGGTCAGATTGTAAGCAACTTTCAGCACATACGCTTTAGAGCACGGATTCCCAAACCATGCTGTACACGTACACTAGAAGATCTTTTTAAAATTATAGATATTAGATCCCATTTTATATCTATTTAATCCAAATTTCTGGCAACAGTGACATGAAATCACAATTAAAAACAGACAAACACAGCTAGATTCATCTATTGGACATGTACGTAAAGTTTTTGATTGTAATACTTTATTTGTTTTATATATGGTTGTGGATTAATCCTTTTCTGTTCATAATTCCGTATGTTTTTATTTGATGTATTTCAAAACTATATTGCTGGATAGATCTAGGTAAATGAATAGTTGTGGATTCTTGGTGGACCTTATTCTTGGTGGACCTTATTAGATTCCTCTTATTTATTTTCTTTATTAATGTATTTGAGACTAAAACTCTGAAAAAAAAAGTTTCAAAAAAGAAATTCAAAACCAATAACAAACACAACAAACTCTCCCCATTTGATTTTGATATGCAGTCAAAAGTAAGAGCAACTGCTCTAGGATGATAAATATCTGTAAAGATAAGAAATGTAAGTGTTAGGCAAAACAAATGCTCTTCAATTCCTTAGAATCAATGTAAACATTTTTATAATGTCTTCATTTTCTCTTTTTCTGTGTTTCTTTTCTGTTTATACATGGCATAGTAATATGATACTGAAGATTTCATTATTGATAGCCTTTGCAGAGAACTTAAATGGATGAACACTTATTATACATCCTTAATATAACATGATATGTCATGTTAAATATAAACTCCTACAAGATTTTAGAGTTCTCTCGTTCACCCTGTAACAAATATTACTGATATACCAAATGTGCCTATTTGTTCAAGTTGCACATCTGGTCCTTTCTATATGGTTAGGTATTTAGATTAATGTATTTGTATTCCTTATTTAATTCTAAGTGTAAGCAAAATTTATAGTGAGGCTTTATAGTTAAATTGCATCAGAAATTGAATTAAAAACCAAAAGAAAGATAATTTGACAATTGTAGACAAATGTATGACCCTATTCTTTAATTGTTGGTAGCCTTCAACAACACAATGATTCTATAACGGAGCTACAGACAAATATTACTAATGCTTTCCTACTGAAGACACTCTAATGTCCAAAGCATCCCATAGGGAACAGTCTGCCCTAGGATATATTCAGAAGGTATCTAAGATATATTTTTATCTGTGAAGGATTTAACAACCCACCATATATGTGGACAACTCCATGCCTCAATAAGTGCAAAATAAAAGGCCAATGTGGATTAGAGATTTTAATGGTACTAGTGTCACTCCATACACAATTTGAAACAGAGTGTTGAGAGTTGAGAACGCCACAATTTTGTAAAAATTTAGGTCTACACATCTTAATGTGCATTATGGAATAAAGATAATTTTCCAGCAGGTATAAATCACTCTAAATGTGCACATTTTAGTAAAATGCTCCTTTCTCAGTTTGGCAAAAATTTAAATAAACTTATGATTAGAAATCTGTCTCAAACATAAGCTACTATAGCTAACTATATTGCAAAGACTCTAGTTTCCCAACAAACTTCCTAAAATTCTCTTGCTAAAGTTGTTTTAGATGAAGAGATTTCTTTGGATTCTCTGTTGGCTGAACAAAGGTGAGTGTGTGCAAGAACTAACACCTCCTGCTGCACTTGGATAAAAACATCTTGTATAGTAGAAAATCATTTTCAAAAAATCAACAAACCCGCTACTTACATAAAACAAGTACCTTCCTTGTCCAGCTCATATTTGATATACTTTATTTTGATCATTTCGATTTGTGGGAGCCCCTGTTAAGGACTATACTTTAGTCTCTTAGTGTTATCCTCCTGAAAACCATCATAATAATATCCCTGGTGTGCTGTATCCTCTCAAGAGTCTTAAGTGTTTGTATGCAGCCATCCATTATATGTCAAATGGTCTTACTAAGAGTGGAATAAAGAAAATACCAAAAGTATAAAAAATTGCCCAACTGACTTGATGTTGTGAATTCTGAATTTCATACTAAGACCAAACAACTCCATTATGACTCGTAACAGAGAGTGGTGTCATATTCAAGGTTTTGGTTAATTTCTCAAAATTGAGAGGCTGACAAAAAGTTGGAAATTGTTAAGTTAAAATGACTTCGACCTAAACTTCCCTCCGTATGCAGTCACGTAAAACCCAATTTACTATACAAAAAAAATGAAGCCTAACGTAAAATGCATTCTGAGCTGGGTCTCAGCCAATCACAGCACCAAAGCTTCAGCCAGTCACAGGCTACCAGCTGATTAGACTATGCCCATATAAGGCAAATGCCTCATCACACCATGCCCAAATAAGAGAAATGCTGAGCTGTATCCAATCAAGCTGTTTCTTTACATTGCTTACTTTTTTTTTTTTTTTCTATAAATACTGCCTGCCCACACTGCTGGCTGGAGCTCTCTGAACCTCTCCTAATTCTCAGTACTGCTTGATTAATGAGTAATGTTTTTCATTCCTTGCTCAAACTGTATTTAATTTATATTTAATTTATGTAGAGTTTTGGGGGTTTTTTGTTTGTTTTGTTTTTCACATATCAACCTCCCAAGACACAGAGAAAGGTGGAGAAAAGTGGTAAGTTGAGTAAAACATCCAGCAGAGTTCAGATGAGTTGACCAATCTGATTTTAGATCATAGCAAGTTTAAAAGTTTTAAAAGACAGATGCTGAACAATAATGAAAGTCTGATTCTCATATATGAATTCAGAGTGTGAAACCATTTAGTAGTCATCTAAGTAAAAGGCTAGACAAAACCCCAAAAAGGTATGACATTTTCCAGTGCAGAATACAGTACAAGAATTGAAGTTTTTTTGTTTGTTTTTTGTGTTAACCTTGGCTTATATTTCCAAATACATTTTTTAAAAAGGGGACTAAGGGAAGATAAACAATATATATTAAAGGGCTAAAAAGTATAAGACACAAAGCCATGTCGGTGACATATACATGATTTATACATGATTTATTTACCTACTTTTAAGTCATTTTCATTTTTTTCAAGAGCTAAACATTGTACAAAAACGATAACAAAATCGTATCAGTAAATTATGCATTTTATGAGAATGGTAAAAATAAAATACTACAGACCTTTAGAAGAAAAAGCTTACATATTTCAGAAGCTAATCAGGAAAATCTTCACATAAGAGGTAAGAGACATGGATATTAATTGGAGTATTTACTATTGACATTTCAAATGGTACAATCTCCTTGCATGTGGCCCAAATTTCAGCTCTCACACTGAGGGCTTTCTCTGGCTGCCTGAGCCTGCTTTACCTGCTCATGGCAAGCTAGAACAGCAGGGGAAGTGATGTTTCCTGGAAATATGCCCAGCCAGTGCCTAATGAAAGTTGAGGAGTGACTAATGCAGCTCTCTTACCCCACATGCAGAATATTTCTTACACTGACTCCCTGAGTTCTCCAGTGGGATTAAACTCCAGTAATCCATAGGGGTAACTTGCTTGATAACACACCCTTTATTGGCTTCTGCACTTTCCTATATTATTGTCCCATATTATTTCCTGGGATCACCATACAGTAAACCATGTGAACTTGAGTCCTTGTCTGTTCCTCAGATAATCCAAACTAAGATATGAACTTGTCCAATATTTATAATTTATGCAATGTAGAATCATTGAACAAGATTCCCAATAGTTACTGTGGTTTGATCTTTTCACCAAAATACCTCTAATCGTAGAGAAGAGGTGACTTAGTATAATGATTGACATTTTAAAAATCATTAGTCTTGGCCAGGCACAGTGGCTCATGCTTGTAATGCCAGCACTTTGGGAGGCCGAGGTGGGCAGATCACTAGGTCAGGAGTTTGAGACCAGTCTGGCCAACATGGTGAAACCTCGTCTCTACTAAAAATACAAAAAATTAACTGGGCATGGTGGTGCACACCTGTAGTCCCAGCTACTCAGGAGGCTGAGACAGAAGAATCGCTTGAACCCAGGAGGCGGAGATTGCACTTAGCTGAGATCGCTCCACTGCACTCCAGCCTGGGTGACAGAGAGAGACTTCGTCTCAAAAAAACAAACAAACAAAAACACATTAGTCTTGAGTTCATCTCTGCTTTGCTACTTCTGTGTATCTGTATATAGCGAATTGATGTCTCTAAACCTCAATCAGATCTCTAAATTAGAATATAGGAAAAAATATTACTGACCTCCTAGAGACAAAGTGACTAGTAAATGAGATAAAATCCATAAAGTACTTAATATAGTCCTTGGGGCATGGAAAACGCTATAAATTGGTACTGGCTAATATTTTTAGTAAACAATTATTACAATTTAGGGATAATAAATTCCTACTCTTATGGCATACAGAGGCAGAGATTAAAGGAACATAGCACAAGAAATCTTAGCTCAGCTCTAATATTCATCTACTTTTTAATGTCTCATTTAAGACAAGCAACTTACAGACTCAGCCCCACCTTGTCTCTGAGTTACTGAGGACCTAGTCATGCTATATTAGCCTCAGGATACCACGTTTGCCATCATTTCTGCTGGGATTTGTGACCCATCCTGCTCTAAACCTCTTAGCAATTTTGGTTGCCAATCCTCAAAGTAGCTCCTGCTTATCTCTTGCAGTTTAATCTTATCTCAGTTTAGGAATATCAAGCTGCTGACTAGAATAACTTTAAGATATACAAAGCTTCAAGGAACTAATTCTAAACGCAACTCATTTCAAGTGCTTCTACCTTACAAACTGCCACCATCTCTTTGCTTTAGTTTAGATCAGTCTAAAAACGCCGTAAGTTTCACTGTGTCTTTTGGACACAGTGATTGGGAACACTCAGGCATGGGGACACTGCCAGCAAAATGCCACCTTTGTGATACTTAGAAAAAGGCATCTCTTTTAAGCAGACCTACAAGAAAAAGACATCTCTGTGTCTTTGTAGTGGGGGGATGGAGAGGGAGGGAAGGGAGGGGAGGAGACTATGCTTTTGTGTGCAAATCGATAAGCAAAGCACAAACAGGTTTTACCCTACTTTCAACTCTAAGCTGTGTGCAGAGCACAGTTTGTACAATTACATGTAGCGACCAAGGTTGACCATTCTACCTAGCCCGCAGTGTCATTTGCTCTTGATAGAGCATGCTTTCCTCCTCCAGCCAGCCTACCTCATGGCAAAAACTCTTGGATTTTGATGAGTAAACATTCCAAATGAATTTACCATAAGAATCTTTCTAGCAGATGTTATATCTGTTTTTTCTTGACTATACCTAGACCATGAAATCTTAAACTTTCCATCTGCAATTTGTGTGTGTCTTTAGGGACCAATTTCATTTGATTAATTTCCAAGATAAAACTGTGAAACAGTGGCAGGGATGATGTATGAACATCTTTCATTTAGTGGATAAGTAAAGGTGACCCTTTCAGGCATAATTGCAAATAGTCTGAACAAGCCATCCTGAAATTGAAAGGCTGTTTAATTGTAACTATGTTCTCTTGAAGTAATAAAAAGTCGTCACCTAGGCAGAGCGCGATGGCTCATGCCTGTAATCCTAGCACTTTAGGAGGCCGAAGTAGGTGGATCACTTGAGCCCAGGAGTTCAGGATCAGCCTGGTCAACATGATGAAACCCTGTCTCTACTAAAAATACAAAAATTAGCCAGACGTGATGGCTCACACCTGTAATCCCAACTACTTGGGAGGCTGAGGCAGGAGAATCACTTGAACCCAGGAGACGGAGGTTGCAGTGAGCTGAGATCGTGCCACTGCAGTCCAGCCTGGGTAATAGACCAAGACTCCGTCTCAAAAAAAAAAAAAAAAAAAAAAAAAAAAAGTAAAAAAAGAAATAAATAAAAATAAAAGTCACCTAATTAATATCTTATGTAAGGACTCAGTCAATTAAAATCTTTGAGGGTATATCAAAGGTTTCACTGCCTATTTCATGTTTTGATCTTTATCAATTTCTGAATGTACTTTTAACATTTTGTGTTTTCTGAGAGAGTCATCTGAACTTTTAAAACTTCTATACTTTAAAATTATATGCAACAATTAGCTGTAACAATTTTGCTGATTGAGGGCAACTGTTTTTGATAGGAGATACGTCAAAGAATTTGTAGCCATGTTTAATCTGACACAACATCTCAATATTCTGGTGATATTTGAACATTTTGCATTGTTTGGTGACTTTTCCTCTAAGTTTCTATTTTTTTCTGTACTGTGCATCTAAACATGCATGGGTCACAAGAAATGGCTGCTGATAGATTGATGTCATAGCAATGAAGTAACTTCTCAGGAGGACATACAACACGATAAATTTTGCCTTAACCTCTAGGGAAGCTCTTTACCTAAAATCAAATTAATTAACTATGTCTCATTTCTGTTATGATTTCTGAGAGTCATTGCTGACATATTAATGGCAAGTTGGTTCTCTGCCTTTCAATGGGTTGCAGTATCTACTGTTTTATCAATGGAATCAGTCAGGCCTCCGGAATTGGTGAGAGTAACCACTTTTCTCCCGCCCCACCCGCCTACCTCTTGATCAGTTACTCCAATCAATGAATGACCCTACTTAGCTCACTAACCCAGGGTTTAAGAATTGGCTTGATTTTCAAGCCTCTGTCAAACCAGTATAGGTACCAGCAATTGGAGTTAGTGACTGGTTTTCTTATTTTCTATCTGTATTTACATTACCATGAGCCATTTGTTCATGGCATGATAGAAAAAAATTTTTCAAAGATTTTGCCCAACTGCTGCTTTCTATTTTCAATAAAACAAAGGTAGGGTATTTAATAAAATAAAAAGCTAATACTGATGGAAAGAAATCTAAACTTCTTTGATTTAAAATCAATTTGTTAAAATCAGTTCTCAATTACATTGATCATGTGTAGAAATTAGTGGAGTATACATGAACTCAACAGAGGAATAAACATATAAAAAAATCATTCTGTAAATAGCATACTTAATTCCTTGACTCTGGGAACATTTACTTTACCTCCTTTCTTGTTTGTCTGGCTCATTTGCCTTCCTCAAAGAATTCAAAGAGATCACATACGAAACTATATTGAAGTTATAGGTTGAGCAGCTTTGTAAAACTTGGATATGTGTGCTAAAAGCTATTTGGTGTGGTCATACATACAGCAAAATTTTACATTTATGCTCTAATAGTTTAACATGGGTAACAACTTCTGAAAATAGTTTATTCTTCATTTTTACTGTGATGCATTTTTAAGCATCTTTTCTATAGTTATGACCTCTTGCCCATCATTGAGCAGATGTGCTTTCCAGAATAAATGACAATGTTCCCCTATTCGTTGTAATTTAAATGAGACTCTGGAAAATGATGAATGTTAGTGGAACTTAGTTTTTAATTAACTGAATGAGATAATCAGATATAGGTTACATAGCTGGGAGATATTTGCACTGAAAATAAACAACCACTTTCTGAGTAGTAATTTTTAATCCTTTATCTCTATTATATGCAACATGGTACCCAAAGTAGAATTGCAAAAGGTTAAGACAGTCACAGTAATAACTTTGTCTAGTTATTCCTACTAGGAACCCAGGGCAGGAGCCTTTCTCTTTTGGGTCTGAAGATGATACTTTCCACAGTTTCACTTTCTTCTCCTACTTAGCATTCAAGCTAAGCTAATATCTCCCTTGGTTTCACCTCAGCTACATCAACACTTCACCCAAAGCTATCCTTTCCAAAATATCCCTTATTACAGTCCTCTCCTTGTTCTCATTATCAATGACAAATTCCTGTCTTTTGGCATTTATAAAGAAGCAAATAATTTCTGAAAAATACTTTTAGATCCAAGGTTTAAATTTTTCAGGGTTAAATACAGCCTTTTAAAGATATTAATTATGGTAAATATGACTGTTGGGGATATAATGTCTTCACACAAAGAAAAAAATATATATCCATTTTGGGGGCCCATGGTAGAATGTCAGAAAGAGAAATAAAGTTCCCAACACATGTATAGATTTATATAGGCTTATAAGAAATGTATTCATTTAACATTGAAATAATACTTTCTATAGAACCTGGTGGCCTCCTTTTGTGGGAGAGGGACTGTGCTAAAGATTAATTTTATTAAATATTTTTAAGCATACGAATGATAACACCAATGATTAAAATGATTCAAAATTTAAGTGGGAATATCTCCATGTGGCTCTTGCTCTAGATTCAACTTCACAAAGTACCTATTTTCAAAATTTTAAGAGCCTCATACCCTTTTTAAATTACAAAGACTACTTTAAATTCTTTGTCAATTCAATCTCATCACTGTTCATCTTTCATATGTCTTTTGAAAATGCAAATATGGTTTTGTATTCCCCTGCTTGAGTCCAAATAATTTCTCCTAGTTGCTTATGAGGTAAAGTTCAGTGCTTACAGCTGAATTTAAGGTTTTGATCTTACCTAACATCTTTCATTTCTTGACATTCTCCTCTTCCATTGCTATGATGCCCTGAGGTATCATTTTGACTTGTTCAAGATTCAACTAAGCTATCTCTGTGGGAATTTTTTGCCTTTGTAGTTGCAGTTAGGGACTTCTTCCTCCGCAAATGCAGTCCTCTCCTGTTCTCATATATCCTGGAAGATAGCAGGGGATGATCAAATGTAAAGTGTTCCAAGAATGTTACTTTGTATTAGAGTGGACAGATGAAGATATAGATACAGATACAGATACACATAAATACAGAAACAGATACAGATACACATGTAGATATAGATAGAGATATAATATAGACAGAGTTAATGCATGTTGTGCTGTTCTGAGGCAAAGAGGAATGTAGAAAATATATATTACATTTTAAGGTTAGCCATGAAAGAGGGGAAAGAAGATGATTTTGAATCCAATACAAGAAAAAAGTAGAACAGTAAAAATCTTAATAAGTCCATAAGAACACAGTAGGGTAACAGCAAAGGTTTTCAAAAATGTACACACATTTTTTAAAATAAAAATTGTCAGAGTAGTGTAGAATAATTAAAGCTACAATTGTAGTGATACTTAAGTCTTTCTCTTTGTAAAGAATTAAATTTTTAAATTTGTATTCACCTAATAATAAAGCTGAAAAGCCCACGAAGCAAACATTTCCAAATTCAAAGAGAAATTCCTGAATCTGCAATCTTCCTGGGAGATGTTAGTATACATTTTATAATACTTGATCACTTAAAACTAAAATATGTAAAGATACAAACTATTCTAACAAAATGTTATATTGGTTTTTCCAATGGACATGTATATAATTTTCCCTTAAAATTATACAAAAAAACAATGATTAATAAACATCTCAGGAGCACCCAGAACATTTGTAAAAGATGGGTATATATATTTCACCATAAAATATATTTGCACAAATATCACAGAATTAATATCACAAAAGCGAAAATACTCTGATCCTAAGTCAAATAAATTAATATTCTATTACAAAAATATAATTTTAAATACTCAGCCAGGCACGGTGAATCACGCCTGTAATCCCAGCACTTTAGGAGGCCGAGGCGGGGGGATCAGGAGGTCAGGAGATCAAGACCATCCTGGTTAACATGGTGAAACCCCGTCTCTACTAAAAAATACAAAAAAAAAATTAGTTGGGCATGGTGGCGGGCGCCTGCAGTCCCAGCTACTGGGCAGACTGAGGCAGGAGAAGGGCGTGAACCCGGGAGGTGGAGCTTGCAGTGAGCGGAGATCTTGCCACTGTACTCCAGCCTGGGCTACAGAGCAAGACTCCGTCTCAAAAAATTAAAAAATAAATAAAATAAAATAAAATAAAATAAAATAAAATAAAAGACTCATGCCTAAAACTTTAAAACCTCAAATATATAGGTACACAATAAAATATATTTTAAATAAAAATTTTAATTTAATATATGTCAAATTCCACCTCTACCTGATAGTGCTAAATACCAGTTCATGTTTCACATTCTTTACCTTCTCCATGTAAAATGAAGATAACAATGGTATCTATTTCATCAATTTCTTAAAAGGATGGAATTATTACATAAAAGTCCTTACAATCTAACATATAGCAAATTCTTTCTCAATAATATATTATTATAAACATAATTTTATGTTCCATTCTCCATAGATTTAATGTAAAATAAATGTTCTTACTGGATTTCTATAACATATGATTTATATACCTTTGCCACCTTCTTCATCCAGCTACAATTTGTTTCATATATTTACAACCTAAAGTTTTATGAACAAAAATTAATCCTTTGAAATATGAAGAAATTGCAAGAAAAAATAACTTTAGTAAAATTAAACACCAACCCAGGAATTTGTCATTTTTCAATTTATTAATTATTCATACTAAGTAATTTATTACTTAGTAATAACATGTATTTGTACATGTGAGTGTACATGCATCTGAATATAGTTACTACTCAACCATGTACGTGCATAGCATACACATGCATGCACGTCTATGTGGGCATATATGCATGGTTTCTTTAGAAAGTGCTTTTTTCTGTGGAAGAAGAGAAGCAAACTAACATTTAAGTGATTATTGTCTTTTAAGTCAGAGATTCCAAAAGCCGTTTAAAAGTTTTATATGTAACAGAGGTCCCTGAATTGATGGTGTTTTGTTTAATTTTGTTCCTCCTCTTTCCAGATTTGCTCTCTTAGGCTTTCTCTGTGAAAACTCTTCATTTCAGGTGAATGAGCTAGTTTTGTTTATTCAATTTTCATTGACAAAGCTGTTACAACTCCAGGTCTTTGCTGTGTGTAAAGGCAAAGCCAATATTCTGTAAAAGTTCCTCATTTCTGTTACCCTGAATATGTAACTAGATGTAATACACTGTGAACCACCACAGTGACATCCTGAATATGCAAACCTTGTTTTAAGTTTCCTATTTCTTTCTATCTCAAAATTGCATTCTTGCTCTTTTTATTTAAAATATCAACTATGAGCTTTCAGTATTTGCTATATTTTAGTTAGCAATTTGGCATGTTTGTACAGGGAAGATAAGTTTAGTAAACTATGGTTCTAAAAGTTTGTGTCTAAAATTTTTCTATTTATAAAAAAACAAAATGTAATTATCCATATTTGTCCACAACCATACCCTATCACATATAGGGTACATTCCTCTCATTCATTTACCCCCTCAAAATTCATAAAGGACTAACTTGTGAATTAGACTCATAAAATACAAGGCTCATTACATGAGCAAATTTCACTAGCGATTGTCGAAGGAGGCGTAACACACATCTGTTACACAACGAATTAATTGTCTAAAATGCAAGCAGACATATCTTTAGAAAATTCAAGTTGTATTGAGGCATAATTTACATAAAATAACAAACATCCCTTATAAGTATAAATTATTTTTGACAAATATATATATAGTCATGAAGCCACCATCTCATTCAAGATATATTACATTTCCATCACCACCACAAGGTCCTCCATTCTCTTTTAGCCTTTATCTCATCACCAACAAGAAATCCAGGCCCCAGGAGACCATTGTTCTACTTTCTTTCACTGTAGACTAATTTTGCCTTTGTCAGAATTTTGTATATGATTTCACTCAGCATGTACATCTTGAAAGACACATGTTGCACGTAACAGCAGTTCTCTCTATTATTGCTGAGTAGATTTTTGTGGTATGCATATGCCAAAATTTTATTCATTAAACTGATAATGAATCTTTGACACTTTTCCAGTGCTTTTACTATTATGAATTAAATTTCTAAGAACATTTTAAGCAAATTTTTGTGCATATATATTTTTTAATTTGCCTTTGATAAATACTGGTCATATATGCTATATTTAAATTATACAAACATATGAAAAAAAGCTCAACATCAATGATTGTTAGAGAAATGCAAATCAAAATCACAATGAGATACCATCTCACACCAGTCAAAATGGCTACAAAGTCATAAAATAACAGATGCTGGTGAGGTTGTGGAGAAAAAGAACATTTATATACTGCTGGTGGGAGTGTAAATTAGTTCAATCATTGTGGAAGACTGTGTGGCAATTCTTCAAAGACCTAAAGACAGAAATACCATTTGATCCAGCAATCCTATTGCTGGGTATATAGCCAAAGGAATATAAATAATTCTCTCATAAAGACACATGCACACGTATGTTCATTGAAGCATTATTCACAATAGCAAAGACAGAATCAACCTAAATGCCATCCATGACAGACTGGATAAAGAAAATGTGGTACATATACATCATGGAATACTCTGCAGCCATTAAGAAGAACAAGATCATATCCTTTGCAGGGACATGCATGGAGCTGGAAGCCATTCTTCTCAGCAAACTAACACAGGAGAGAAAACTAAATACTCCATGTTCTCACTTATAAGTGGGAGTCAAACATTGAGTACACATGGACACAAATAAAAGATAAACAGACACCAAGGCCTGCTTGAGGGTGTAGGGTGGGTTGAGAGAGAGGAACAGGAAAAATAACTAATGGGTGCTAGGTTTAATACCTGGGTAATGAAATAATCTATACAACAAATCCCCATGACACAAGTTTACCTATGCAACAAACCCGCACAAAAGATAAATTGATTTATACAAACAACAGCTTACTACTCAGCCTTCAAAAAGAAGGAAATGTTGCCACGTGCTACAATATGAATGAAACTTGCCTTATTCTGAATGAAATAAGCCAATCACAAAAGGACAAATATTATATGATTCCACATATATGTGATATTTAGTTTAGCCTAAATACTGAAAATACAAAGTAGAATGATGGTTGCTAGGTTCTAGGGAGGTGGGAAATGGGGGCTTGTTTGATGGATATAGAGTTTCTTTTTTGCAAGATGAAAATTTCTATAGGTCAATCTGAATATATTTCTCATTACTCAATCATGCACTTAAAAGCAATGAAGAGGATTTGCTTTATATTATGTGTATTTTATCATAATGGGGAGGATGGATAAAGAACAGATGCTTAAAGCATACAAAAATGCAGTTAGAACAAACAAGATCTGTTATTTGATCACACAATAGTTGATAATTAAAAATAGTTTACTGCATATTTCAAAATAACTAAGAGTGGAACTGAAATGTTCTGAACATAAATAAATGATTGATGGTTGAGGTGATAGCCATCCTAATTACCCAACTTGATCATTACACATAGTATGTGATTTATAGTATGTATATCAAAATTTCACATGTACATAAATACATAGAACTATTGTGTATCCATAATAATTTAAAAATTTTCTTAAAAAATAAAAAATGATAATATTAAAGATAGCATCAAAATATGTGAAATACATTTAAAACTAATGAAATTTGTGTGAGATTTATATACTGAAAAAACAGAAGTCAAAGAAGATGGAAATATTTAGAAAAGTATACTGTGTATATTCATTGAAACGCAGTATTGCTATGATACCAGTTTTGTTGAAAAGGACATGTAGAATTAATACATAACAATAAAATTATCTGCCAAAAAAGCTTTGTGAAAATTGACAAGTTAATTCCAAATCTTATATGGAGAAGCAAAGGACCTAGGATTTCTAAAACAATTTTGAAAAGTTGAACAAATTTGATGCTGTCCATGATCTGATTTCAAGAATTCCTATAAAGTCACAGTAATCAAGACATTATGGCATGTAAATTAATGGAAGATAGAGAGTTGTGTGTGTGTGTGTGTTTGTGTGTGTGTGTGCGTGTTTGTGTTTAATAAAATTGCTAAAATAATTCAATGAAAAGATTTTTTTAACAAACTTTTCTGGGAAAATTAGACATACGTATGCAAACATATCCTTGATTCAAACTTTGCACCATAAACTAAATTAACTTTAAATAAATCAGACACTTGGCCGGGCACGGTAGCTCATGCCTGTAATCCCAGCACTTTGGGAGGCCTAGACAGGTGGATTATGAGGTCAGGAGATCGAGACCACCCTGGCTAACACAGTGGAAACCTGTCTCTACTAAAAATACAAAAAAATTAGCCGGGCATGGTGGCAGGCGCCTGCAGTCTCAGCTACTCAGGAGGCTGAGGAAGGAGAATCTCTTTAACCCGGGAGACAGAGCTTGCAGTGAGCAGAGATCGTGCCACTGCACTCCAGCCTGGGCGACAGAGTGAGACTCTGTCTCAAAAAAAATTAAAAAATGAAAATAAATCAGACACTTATATGTGAAATTTAAACTGTATTAAAAAAAACAGTTGGGGGAAAACAACTTCTGCTTCTCACAGAGAATTTTAGGAAAATGAAAATGCAACCACAGACTAGAATAAAATATTTGAGAAAAGTCTGATAAATAAATTTTATAAAGAAACCCCCCTCCAACAACAACAACAAAAAGAAGCAGTTAAATGAGTTAAATGATCAAATAGGCCAGATATTTGAACACACACTTTAATGGGAAGAAATATGAAAGCCATATAAGCATATAAAAAGAAGTTCAACATCATTGGACTTTAGGAAAATTTAATTAAAATCACAATAAAATCCCATAGCACACCCATTGGAATGGCCAAAAAAAAAGAAAAAAGAAAATCCAGCAAGGATGTAGAACATCTGCCATTCTTTACATTGACTGGTAAGAATACAATACAATCTCTTTGGAAAACAATTTGTTAGTTTCTTTAAGAGTTAGACATACACTAACCATAAGATCTAGCTGTCTCACTCCTAGGTGTTTATCTGGAACATGTCTACTCCAGGAAGAATAGCCATACACACACACACACACACACACACACACACATAGCAGTTTTGCTCATAATGTTCAAGAAATAGAAATAATCTCAATGCCCATCCATCAGTGAACAGATAAACAAGTTGCAGTATATCCATACAGTGAAACACTACTCAGCAATAAAAGGAAACGTATTCCAAACAAATGCAATGCATAACAAGAATGATGATGAACAGGAGAGAAAAAGAAGGTGGAGGAAGAGGAGGAGAGTGATGAGGGAGAAGAGAAAAACAGTTTGAAGAAGGATGAGGTGGGTACTTGTAGTACTTCAAAGAGTAACTAAATCAACTCTCAGAAACTTGATTTGTCTGAGACTGTCAAGGAATAATTGGCCTTAGTTAACATTAATATTAAAGTTTTCCCCAAATCGAACCTGTCCTCTTTAACATGGAGAACTAAAATTTAATTATGTAGAAACCTGGAATGTTGACCAGCCTTCTTCTTTTTCTTCCACAAAAGATAACTTTCTGAAAATATTAAAGTTATAAAAAAATTTTCCTAACCTTATATTATACAACCAGGAATCTAAAATAATGATAGGATGACAATCACAATAATGATTCAATAGTGATTAGATGAGGATTTAAAATACAATATTATATTTTCTGGTTTTCTCCCTTGATAAGCAAAGTAAATGGGTGAGAATAAGAAAGCTTCTCAAATGCCATCTCTCAAAATTTTGTTGCACTTAATTATTTTCAGAAGATAAAGATCTAAAGCTTTTAATCAAATACACAGGCAGGATTAAATAGTGCTATGCTATTTTCTATGGAGTAGTTTCCAGAGATTACATTCCACAGTAATTTACAGAGTCTAATTAAAATTTTCTAACTAAAATAAATTTACAATGTGTAAGTTAGGTGAAAAAAAAACATTTGCAGAATGTACCTGAAAGCTGTAAAGGTCAATAAGGTGGGGCAAAAAAAAAAAAAAGAGGATGTGATTGCTGTCAAGAACCGCAGAGCAGAATGTTCTTACAGTGACTTGGGACATTTAAACATTGTCTTTCAGAATATGTAATTGTCTAAATCTGTTTATTCTCTATAAGTTGTAACAAGGAAACAACAATGCCATCTCCTCAGCTACTGCTACATGAGAACAGTGACAGCATCTAATGCTGTGAGACAGTACCGCTTTTAGGACATCTATCCTTACTGAAATGGTATCTTTGAAGAAACAGAAATTTTGAGTAATCTTTCCAGAATATTCTGACTCATGATCATATTCATAAGCTTTCATTCTCTGAAATGGTGGGTCTCAAATATGCCAATATATTTTAATCAGCTGGGGGAGTTTAAAACAGTAGCAGATTTGGGCCCTATCCACAGAGATTCTGCAGTAATTCCTCATGGGTGATGCCCAAATACTACTCTATTTTTAAACTATTCAAGGCGAATCTAACGTGCAGCCAAGATTGAGATCAACTACTCCATGATCTTTTATTCTCCTCAGAGTTTTCCCCATACTTCCTTAAATTTAAAGAGAAAAGTAAAGTTGTGTATTCCAATTTTGCCCCCATAAAATATAAAGTGTACTAGTATATCCAATCTTCACTTTATGCAATTATTCATTGTTTAGTTACTAAATACTGAATGTCATTCATATTGTATAGTTTCTGATATGAGTCCAACATGATGGCAAAAGCATCTAGCATTCATATTTCAAAATTGTGAACCTGAACACTGATCCATAGCACTAAAATATTTTTTCTTTTTCTTTTTTTTTTTTTTTTTTTTTTTTTTTTTTT
>NW_016811385.1:1575453-1602986 GCF_001698545.2 Rhinopithecus bieti
AAAAAAAAAAAAAAACTTAAGCATTAAACACACACAAACACACACAGACAAACACACTCTCCCTCTTCTGCTCTGTCTTCTCATTTTCCCTTGAAGACTATGATTTAAAAAGACAAAATACTTTTAGCATCTTGAAACTGAGATAACAATTAGAAAAAAATGAAACAATTTCACAAGCAAAGAAAACTTAAATAGTGCTCTAGTGAGGATTTGAAAAGTAAATAATAATAATTCTAACCCCCAATATACATCTATTAAACACTTCTTTAATATAATATTAACAGCAAAGTCAAATTACAATCAGCCATTGATACTCTATTCAGAATTTCCAAATTCTTTGTTAAGATGCTGTTTGTTCATCTTCTTTTAGACTTGTACATTTTTAACTTTCAACACATATCGACAGGTTAACATGAGGAACACAAAGATAGAAAAATAAATAACCAACAATACAAGGCATTTCATGATATGTTAAACTTATGTCTTTGAAAAAGGCTTTTAGAACAGCAAGAAGGTAGGTCTTTAGAATTAAATTGATATGGAAGATGTCTTAGAGATGGTGGGGATTAAGTGGAGGGAAGATTTTATTGATAGATGTTATGGAGAATATTCTTGCAAAGGTGAAGGCCTAAGCAAAGGCAAGGGTAGAGAATGTACAAAATATGCTGGAGGAACAATGAACAATCCAGTTTCCTCAGAGCATAGTGTTCACGAAGTGGGGAAGAAGGTACTACATACAGTACTTTGGGACATTAGTTTAATAGGTATAAAATATAAGAGAGAGGGCTTCCCATCTAATTCTCACACAGTAAGATGCCACCGAAGATATGTTAGTAGTTATATGAGCAGATAATTGAACAGTGAATATATTTGACCAAAGTTTAATATTAGGATTATTAATCTGTCAGTAAAAGGAATGACAGATTATAAAGTAAATAAATTAATTATCAATTTAAATAGCAGATAGCATGCTACATGATAAAAAGGTGAAAATAGAATATCCTACCCTCAAGTTTATGATTGCATCTAGAAGTCAAACAAGTTAACCGTCCTTTACCTACAAAAAAAAAAAAAAGACACAAAAGGAAACGCTTTGAGATATCTATTAAAATGTGGCTGGGACTCAAATGTTCTAGTGACCAATCCTATGGCTGGCTGTACCATGTTAGAAAAAAAAATGATACCAAGACAGGGCATGAAAAGAGTCTTAAAAGAGGATCACTATTTCCTCAGATTAGCCAGTAAACCAGTCAAAAAAACAAAAAAAAAAAAAAAAAAAACAAAACAAAAAAAACAACAACAAAAAAAACTGGTTTACTGTACTAGCACCTTAAATTGACAGTTACTATTCTGCACCTGTCCATTAATCTCAAAGCAGACACTCCAAACTGGCACATCCCTGCCATTTTTACCCACTTGCCAAAGAAGTTTCTAGCTTCACGCATATCTATTAAAATTTCTGGCACAACGAAAAGCATTCACACCAAAAGAAAAATGAGCAGAGACTCACAGTCATTAAAATATCCATGCATCTATTTCGGAAATTAAAAATAAATCACAAAGAAGAAGAGTATATTTGGAAATGAGGCTGATATATGGGGATGAGACTAACAAACAATGATTTAGTTTCATATGATAAGGTGTTCGTGTTTTGTTGTGTTGTGTTGTGTTAGAGACAGGGCCTTGCTATGTGGCTTAAGTGGGACCTGAAATCCTGGGCTCAAGGAATCCTACCTAGCATCTGGGAAAACAGGCACATGCCACTGTTCCTGGCTATGCTGAGATGTTTATACTTTATCCCATAAATTTGGTTAACTCTTAAGCATTTTACAATGACAAAATAACCCTTGTTCAGGAAGGCGTTTGAAAAACCACCATGATAAGAGTTTACTGAACATATTGGAAGAGTACAAATTCCCAACAGCAACACCATTAGTTGTCTATCCCAAAAGTGGGGACAAAGAGGAGATGAAAAAATATTTTGAGGTAATAAGGATATTTAACAGAGGAAAACTAAGTATGATAGTCTCTTTGTAATGCCTGACTTAGAAATTAATGGCTGGATTAGAATTAGCCACAGTCATATGGGAGAATTTAGAAAACGTCAGATATCAATTATGACACTGTTAAAGAAACCAGTTGTGAGGCATGCTTAAAAATTGTTTATGAGCTACTCTGAGGGATTTTTAAAAATCTTATTTCAATTCCATCTATCTCCTTTATCTATGGTAAAAGCATGCATGATGTTCAAGTTCTAAAAAAGGAGGAAGATGACATTTGTATGGATATACACCAATACTACTAATAAAAACAACATCAATAAAGTAATGGTGCTAAAGACATCTCACCTGAGATTTCCACATCTGGTCCTAAGGTACATTTTCACTTTGTAGATTTTCCCCTTCATTATTTTCATCATGAATGTAGCTGGTGATGGATATCACATTAATGACTCTATGTAGATCAGAACTTAGCCTTTGTGTGACTCTGTATTCAATTGATGTGTTTATATGGGATGTGCTTATAAGCTTGTGCTAATGTAGGAAAGCCAAGAGTGTCAAGTTTGGAATTGGAGTACCATTTGAATAAACCCAGTGAACAGTGCACCAGTCCCAATCCTTGGATGAGACTCAGTCTTTTTTATTTCCATCTCTTACATACAATCTTTGTCAATTTGAACTGAGAGATTTTCCATTGATTTATTCCTTTATAAGGCATAGTTGGAAAACTACTGGCCTGTTACTACTGTTTCAACTTGATTTGACTTTCAGAAACTCATTTAATAATAGCTAAACTTTTATTATTGAGTACTTACACATGCTAAATATTCTTATAAGTATCTAAATGATATTTTAGAATTCAGTAGAATTATCTCTATATTACAGATGAGGAAATGAAGGTTTTGAGAAATTAATTAATGCCTCAAACCACAGAGTTTGGAAATGCGTGGCTGGAATTTGAATTCAGGTACTCAAATCATAGACTTTTATCCCTTAAGTGCTAAGCTGTGCCAAACCATTTATCTGGCTAAACTCTATCAGACAACATATGAATCAAAGGAGGATGTCCCAACCAAAAAACATATAGAAGGTATTCCCATATTAAAAAAAAAAAAATGAGGGCACAAAATAAGCGTCAATTAGAAGAATATTTCCAATATGCAGGCTGATATTTTTAAAAATTTTCACCTCAATTCAGCTTCAATAAATAGAAAAAGAACTTTCAATGACAATTGAAATTGAAATTAGAAGATTTGTGAAGCAAGATTTAAATAATTTCGTTATAAATAGTGTAGATTATCAAGACTTGACTATATCAAAGACAAAGAAAGTTTTAAACCTCAGACTATAAGAGAAAATACATACTTGTGCCACAGTTTAAAATGTAGCTAACAAGATAAAGCACATCTAAAATTAATGGCAAAATGTCACTTAAAGTCATATTTCAAATGTGGCAGTTCTATGATCATTCTTATTGTATCTTTGGAGCCCACAATTTTGCATTTTCCCAAGCAATTTTAATGTGAACATTTGAGTTGGCACTGGATGGAATAAAATATATGATCCATTTCTATTCACTTCCCACATTACTTCAAGTCTGGCCAAAGCATCTATATAAAATCATTCTAATATGTTATTATAAATCATTTCCCTGGTCTTTTTCTTTTTTTCCACCTCTCTACATTTATTGGGCCTCAGAGAATAGTGTGACACTGGAAGTCAGAGGCTTCCACTTACACTTGCATGATAAAATGTTCTATCTTTATAGTCATACTTTATTCATTCATGCATTTCTGACTTAACAACAAATCTGTCTTTAGCTGACAGAGCATGTTATTATAACCTAGAAGAGAAGAAGCCCAGTGCTACTCAATGATTTCATGCAAGAATTGAAAAACACAACACTTCCATACCTTTAACTTTCAGATTCATTCTTAAGATGTTTTAGTTTTCCCTGGCACATATGTGGAAAGAGAGAACATTCCCTCACACAAAAAATAGATGTTTATTTTGGATTTGCTATGAAAGAGGATCTAAGCTACACTACAAGGAAAATAATGCTAAAGAGGATGAAACGTCATCCACCACATATAGAACAGGGAAATTCTGAAAACTTACTTACCGTGGAGCAACTAATATTTTTTTTAAAAAAAGCTATGGATAAAGACTAGCATCTCATTGACATGCCTAAAGTCTGTAACACACATTACAGACTGTTGGTTATTATTTGAATAGAAATCTTTTTCCTCCCCTCTTTAGGCTACTATTTGCTACCCCTGCCTTCTCTGTTACTATTGGCATAGAATACATTTTTCCATAACTTCACCTTCAACCTATTCTTCTTTGGATCTAAAGTCATTCTCTGGTAGACAGCATATGATTTGCTTATGCTTTTTAAAAATCCATTATACCAACCTCTCTGTTTTGATTGGAGAGTTTAATCTATTCATATTTAAAGTAATTACTAGTGACTTCTATCATTTTGCTATTTGTTTCCTATATAGTTTCTTACTGCTTTTTTGACTGTTATTTCTTACATCACTGGTTTTCATGGGTGTATAGTTGGCTTTATTTGAATTTATACTAATGTAACTTTAATAACAAACAAAACTGCTCATCTACAGCTCTATCCCAATCCCTCTCAGTTACATCTTTGTACACTGTGTGTCCAAAACAAAACTAAGAATTATTTTAATACATTAACAAAAATACGTTTTATAATGTATTTTAAATTCTAAAACAGTGTCTAGAATGGAATATACTTTGCCTTTTTGTAGATGTTAAACTTCTAATAGCACTTGTTAGTCAGTAATACAAGCATGGTAGAATCAACATACATAATCACTTACTAGCCTTTATCAGTACTCTGGTGCAGGTTTGCTTAGGGTATGATTTCATATTTTATGTGATTTTTTTATATTTGATATTTGCTGAACACTATATAATTTTTTTACTTTGAATCCTACATATATTGGCTACCTACAAAATTAAAAAATTAAAGTTTCTAATATCATAGTTAGAAATACACACACACACACATACATACATACACACATCTAAATATATATGATTCACTTCCTCCATAAGCAATTGAGTGTCTATAGTCTCTGAACATTGTTTTAGGACCCAAGGTTCTTAGATTCATTATGATGCATAAAAATCTCTGGTCTTGAGAATTTATGTTTCATACATAAAGACAAAAAATGAGCAGGCATAAACAAATAAGATAAACTTTAAGAGGACAAATAATATTCCATTTATTTAGCCTTTTAAAAAAGGAAATATTTTCATTTCTGACAATATGGATGAACCTGGAGGACATTATGCTAAGTGCAATGTTAGACACAGAAAGACAAATACTGCATGATCTAACTTACATGTGAAATCTGCAAACACTGAATTCGTAGATGCACAGAGTGAATAGTAGTTGCCAGGGGCTATGGAGTGGGGAGTAAATGTAAAGATGTTAGTTAAAGGGTACAAAGTTTTAGTTAGGCAGGTTGAATCATTTTTGTAGGTCTATTACAGAGTATTGTGACTACCTGTACTTGAAAATTGCCAAGTGAGTAAATCTTAAATGTTTTTACCACAAAAAAAGTATGTGAGGTGATAGATATGCTAGTTAGCTTGATTTAATGTTTTCACAATGTCTACATGTAATCAAAACATCACATTATTCCCTATAAATCCATATAATTTTTGTTTGACAACTATACTTCAATACATCTCGGAGAAAAAAGAAAAAAATGAGCTTTTTTTTTTAACGACCCTCATTTTCAAACTCCGCAGCTCTTCTTCAGTGTGCCTAGTCACGCTTTCCTCTTTTATTCGTTCCAATTCTTACATTACAATATTTGCACTGTGTGCTTTGATCAACTTCAAAAGAGTTGTGTGGTAGCAGTTACTGTTTGTTTTATTATTATTATTTTTTAATTTAAGGAATGATGACGAATATGAAAGCTTCAATGAGTAACAAATGAAATAGTGTGTGCTAAAATGTTAGATAAACTCGGCCAGGCGCGGTAGCTCCTGCCTGTAATCCCAGCACTTTGGGAGGCCTAGGTGGGCAGATCACTTAAGGTCAGGAGTTGGCGACCAGCCTGGCCAACATGGTGAAACATCGTCTCTACTAAAAACACAAAAATTAGCCAGGCACAGTGGCATGCACCTGTAATCCCAGCTACTCAGGAGGCTGAGGCAGGAGAATCACTTGAACCCAGGAGATAGAAGTTGCAGTGAGCCAAGATCGCGCCACTGTACACAGGCCTGGATGACAGAGCCTTATTCCATCTAAAAAAAAAAAAAAGTTATATGAACTCCGAAATATATGTTCTATAGTTATTATGAACCACTGTGTACTATACATTGGTCACCATGTCAGGATAAGAATATAAATAAACGTAAATAATTTTTTGCGATTAATAATAATAACTAGTTTCTTTTGAGCCCTTTTAAGCCAAGAACAATACCTAAACAAACAGTTAAATTTTGAAAATGAATGAAAGGTCTCAGAGCAATAGCTACCTTAAAGACAGCTTGATGGACATGTCTTCTAGCATTTATATGTTGAACTTATTCAGGTTTCCAGTGTTCTGAAGGAGGTTCCTGCTGGATGTAAACGGGCTACTTTCACTCTTTTAGGACACATTAATTCAGAACATTTTGAAGGAGAATACAAGTTCCAGATTAATCATTTTCTTTCTTACTGTAAAATCTCATGTTGGAGTGGTTCTACAAATATTCTCAGCTTATTTACTTCTTCCATAAATAATTGAGTGTCCATGGTCTCTGAACATTGTTTTAGGAGCCAAGGTTCTTAGATTTACTGTGATATGTAACATCTCTGCTCCTGAGAATGCATGTTTTATACACAGAGACAAAAAATAAGCAGGCATTAACAAATAGGATAAACAATATATTGCAATGTATACTCTGCAATGTGCAATCCATTTAGATAACTAAAAGCTTGCTATATGAAACTAAAAGAGATGAAAGTTTATTGAAATTGTGATATATTGACGAATATTTGGGTGGTAAACTAGAATCATTTCTTGCCTTGTTTTATCAATTCATATTATGACAGGTTGATGTAAAGGGCATAACATGCTTTGTAACACTTTATTCCTTAAGTATCAATCAGTCTGTCTCCCTCTGCTCTATGGAGTCCATCATTGCCCCAACAATTTGAGAAATGCCACTTCAGCAAGTAGAAGTGTGTAAAGACGGATAGGAAGAGATGAAAAGACCCTGACTTGACAAGTTTATAGAGAGAAGAAAGGGAATGAGAAAGTATGTCTTAACCTCCCTGGCCTGGCCAAGTTTCCCACTGGAAGAGATTCAGTAGATACCTAAAAGGGAGAACTAAAAGCTTAGGGAGTTTTGCTACAGTTCCCACTGAGAGCCACAGAAAAGATTGCCTGGCAAAGGGTCCACCTCTCAAGAGTCAGAAGGAGGTATATGTTGGTGATGGAGTCGTTTGGTTGACTCATCCAGAACACAGATTGGGGTAAAGGCTGAAAGTGAACTAGGCAGGCTGGAAACTAAATGAGAGCCCGGCTTTGGTAAAATGTGCAACACCAGGAAAAGAGTAGTGAGGTTGAGTCCTGACTGAGGGAAGACAGAGAGAGAGAGTGAGAGAGAACAAGAAAAGGGAGAGGCAGGCTGCCAACGTTGACAAGGAAAGATTTGACTAGACAGACAAGTAATAGTAACACTCGTACCTTCAAGACCAGAGAGAGAAGACCCAGAGTGTTTTCCAATGACCTTCAATCAGATCTGAGGCTCCTTCAACTCTGCTGCAAGGACTTCATAAGTGCCTCATGTTCCCAGGTGCTATATGGAAAAGAAGGAAGGATAAGCAAAGATTGAGCATTTACCTGAAAATCCACTATAAAGAGAAAGTAAGTCATTTCAACCAGAAAAGAGCTAGAAAACAAATAGCAAGTTTGTTTTCCCTGGTGTTATTTGAGATGCATAGTTATAAGGAAATGTCATCGGTTATAATAAATCGTTTAGTATTCTGAATAGCACATTGAGGGACTTTTGACTCAGTAACATTCAGCCAGGTTTTTTATTTTAATTTTCTGTTATGCAATGGAGAACTCAAAATTATTTATTTTCTGCAAACAAGTGTCTCCATTTTAGTAACTTATATGTTGTAAACAGTGTTAAGTAGTGATTTTTTCAATTACATTATTATAGGATTAAATGTTGGTTTAAAATATTGTTGTTGGGTATTTATTATAGGAAATATATTATAGACAAATTCTTTTGTGAAAATGTAATACATTAAAAGTGGTCATTGTAATAAACTGGATACATTTACTTCCCAACTTTATTTAGGCAGCATTAAAATACATATAGTTTAAAACATTTTAAGTATTTTTTATTAGAGAGGCATAATAATAAACTCTGAAGAATCCTAAAGGTTATAGAGAAAATCAACTGAATTTTTAGTATATGGTAAATTATATATTATCAATTCATAAACCTGTGTTGTACTTGCAGCACAAAATATGTCATAAATATTTCTACATGCAAATTGAATATTTAATAAAATACTAACAGTGGCTATTACTTGACAAAGGCTTACTTGTAATTTTTGTCTTTCTTTGTAAGCTTTTCTGTCTCTAAATTTCCTACACTTAAGCTGTCATTATTTTTGCAACATAAAATTAAACAATCAAGCATACATATATGTTATGTTTAATCATTAATATGAAAGAAATAATATAAATTTTTGAAAAAACGTTAGAATATAAACAGTAGGGAGATACTAAACTAATTTGATTAGGTGTGTACACTTGTTCATTAAAATAAACCCTGCTTAACATTTCTACCTACTTTGTAGATGTTATCTCTTAATCCTAATTTTAAATTATGTTAATTTTTACAGTCTCTAGCAGTTACTTATTATTTTTCAGCAGTGTTAGTCCTGCACAGGACTAATAAATATGCATCTACATATTTTAATCCTTCTCTGGTTATCCTTGGAATAATACATAAACATTAATAGGAAATGCTCGTTAATTCATTGCTTTGAGGTTGATATTGAGGTGGTTTGGTTTCAGACATATGTGAGTTTGAGCAGACACAAGCAAACTCAAAGTGACAGATATATGTATGAGATGTATGAGGTAAAGGCCAAGCAGAACGAGTGGCAGGGACTGAGATTCCCAACCCTAGAAGGATTTATACTAATTTTGATTGACCCCTTGTAGCATACATTGTAGTAGGTATTCAAATATGAACAAAAGACTAGAATATAGATTGCTTAAAGTCTCTTTGAGATTATAAGAAAAGAGTGAAATTTGTGTCACTCTAAGTAGCAGACACATTTGGTTGGCTGGTTCTATGATTTTAGGAAATGAAGCCCCAAACCTCCGGGCTGGTATGAGCACTCCAGCTCACATAGGCCCCACTATTCCCTGATATTTTAACCCTGCCTTATTTACATATATATGTATGTTATCTTGTATACCACGATAAATATTTATATTTCTGTTCCTTCTTGGAGAAGTTTTCATAGTTCTATAAACAATAAAACATAAAGTTGAGAGCAAAATATTTCATCTGTTTTGTTTACTGCTACATCTTCAGCATGGAGAACAATGTCTTGAATATAGTGACGCCTCAAATCTTGTTAAATCGTCAAATAATAAATATAATACCCATTTTCTACTCTAAATCCTTGCAGAAAGACTATATTAACTATTATTTTTCACAATAATCTTCATATATTTTCTCACAGAACTTACTCCACTTAGCAGTCAGGACAAATTAAAAATCAGCTACGTGTATTTTTCCTATTAAATTTACTGTCATAATTGCTAATGAAACCTCTTATCAACTCTAAATTTTCTCTAAGGTTTAAATTCAGAAATTTTCATTAAATTCCTAAGTAAATTGACAGCGAATATGATTTGACTGTGTCCCCACCCAAATCTCATCTTGAATTTTAACTCCCATAATTCCCATATGTCATGGGAAGAACCAAGTGTGAGATGACTGAATTATGGGGGTGGGTCTTTCTTTCACTGTTCTCATGATAGTTAGTCTCACGCAATCTGATGGTTTAAAAAAAAACACCCCTCCCCAGCCCCTGAAAATTATGAATGATATAACAGGACAGTTTACACTTGCTGTGATATTGTCAGTACTATCATCTTCTCCCATCCCCTGAATATTACGAACAATGTCACAGGACATTGTACATCCCCAGCCATATTCAGATTAATATCATCTTCTCCTCCCCTGGATATTACGAACAATATCAAAGGAGGGTGTACACACCCTGCGAAATTGGGAGTAATATCCTCTGCCACACTGGATATTATGGACAATATTACAAAAAATGTACACAAAGTGTGTTTACGATTGGGAGCAATAACATCTTCCTCATCGGATATTATGAACAATATCACAGTAGGGTGTACACTCCCTGTGATATGGGAGTAATATTATCCTCTCTCTCATTGGATGTTACAAACAATATCGCAGGGGTGTGTACATCCTCTGCGATATGTGGAGTAAGATCATTTTCTCTCCTACTGAATATTATGAACAATACCACAGGGGGCTGTACATAGCTGGTGATATGGGAGTAACATCATGTCCTCCCCCGTGGACATTACAAACAATATCGCAGGGGTGTGTACATCCCCTGTGATATGGGGGGTAACATCATTCTCCCCCTCCCTGGATAATATGGACAATATCGCAGGAAGGGGTGTACACCCTTTGCAATATGGGGATTAACATCATCCTCTCCCCGCCTGGATATTACAAACAATATCTCATACACCCCCCACGATATGGGGAGTAACATAATCCTCTCCTCTTATGGATATCACGAACTATATCGTAATGGGTGTACACCCACTGGGATATAGTGAGAAACATCATCCTCTCCCCTTTGCATATTGCAGACAACATTCCAGAAAGTTTATACCTTTTGCGATATGGAGAGTAACATCACCCTTCCCCCTATCCTGGATATTACAGATACGTACACCCCACTGCGATATGAGGAGTAACTTCATCCTCTCCCTTTCTTGATATTATGGACAATATGGCAGGGGAGTGTACTCTCCCTGGAATATGAGGAGTAACATCATCCTCTCTCCTCTTGGATGTTACGGACAATATCACAGGAAGGTGTACACCTCCTGTGATACGGGGAGTAGTATCATCCTCTCCCCCCCGGATGCTATGGACAATATCACACGGGGTTGTACACCTTCTGCGATATGGGGAGTAATATCATACCCTCACCCTCTGGATGTTACAGACAATTTCATAGGGGCGTGAACACCCCCTGCAATATGGGACATAATATCATCCCCTCCCCCACGGATGTTATGGACAATATTACAGTGGGTGTAAAACTCCTGTAATTTGAGGATTAATATCATCCTCTTCCCTCGTAGGTGAAATGGACAGTATTGCAGTGGGGTGTACACACTTTGCGTTATGGAGAATAGTATCATCCTCTCCACCCCTGGATGTTACGGACAATATTACAGGATATATACACACCCTGCGATATGGGAAGAAATATCATCCTCTCCACCCTGGGTATTACAGACAATATCACAGGGGGGTGTACAGGCTTTGCGACATTGGAAGTAATATCATCCTCTCCCGCCCTGGATATTTGAAACAATATCACGGGGGGGGGGGGGGTACACCTCCTGCGATATTGGGAGTAATATTATCTTCTTTCTCCTGAATAGTAGAAACAATATCACAAGTAGGGTGTACACCCCCTGAGCTATTGGGAGTAATATCATTCTATTTCCCCCTATATATTAGAAACAATATCACAGGAAGGGTGTGCAATCCCTGTGCTATTGAGAGTAATATCATCCTTTCCCCCCTGGATCTTAGGGACAATATTTCATGGGGGTGTACACTCTCTGCGATATTGGGAGTAAGAACATCCTCTCCCCGCTGGATATTAGGAACAATATCACAAAGGGACTATGCCTCCTCTGTGATATTGAGCACCATATCATCCTCTACCAACATGGATATTAGGAACAATATCACAGAGGAGGTGTACACCATCCGCGGTATTGACAGTAATATCATCATCTCCCCTTTTGAATATTAGGAACAATATCACAAGGGTGGTGTGCACCACCTGCTATATTGGGAGTAATATCATCCTTCCCTCCCCTGAATATTATGAACTCTATTACAGAATGGTGTGCACCTCCTGCAGTATTGAGGGTAATATTATCTTCTCACTCCCCTGGATATTATGAACAGTATCATGGGGGATATACACACCCCCTGCCATATTGGGAGTAATATCATTTTCTCCCCCAGTGGATATTACACACAAAATCACGGGGGGTGTACACTCCTGCAATATTGGGATTAATATCATCCTCTCCCCTCACCTGAAAATTATAAACAATATCACAGGGGAGTGAGCACCCCCTGCAATATTGGGCATAATATCTCCCTCTGCCACCTCAGATATTACGAACAGTATCACAGAGGATGTACACACAAGATGTTTACCATACTGGGAGAAATATCATCTCCTCCCCAGATATTACTAACAATAGCACAGTAGGGTGTACACCCTCTGCGATATGGGGAGCAATATCCTCTCCCCCTGGATATTACGAATATGGCAGGGGTGTGTACACCCCTGCAATATCAAGAATAATATTATTTTCTCTCCCTCTGAATATTACAAACAACATCGCAGAGGGGTGTACATGCCCAGTGATATGGGTGGTAACATTATCTCCTTTCCCCGTGGATATTACAAACAATATAACAGGGGTGTGTATACCCCTTTGATATGGGGAGTAACATCATCCTCTCCCTTCCTAGATATTACAAACAATATCGCAGTGGCATGTATGTTGCTTGCGATATGAAGAGTAACATCATTCTCTCGGCCCCTGGTTATTATGGAAAATATTCCGGGGGGGTGTACACCCACTACAATATGGGGAGTAACATCATCTTCTCTTTCGCTGTATATTAAGGACAATATCCTGGGGGGTGGTATACTTTTCCCGCGATATAAAGAGTAGCATTATCCTCCCCCTCCCTGGATTTTACAAACAATATCGCAGGGAGGTTTACACCCTTTTTAATATGAGGATTAACATTATCTTATCCTCGCCTAAACATTATGGACAATATCGCATGGGGGTATACACCCCAGTGATATGGAAAGTAATATCATCCACTCCCCTCCTGTAAATTATGAACAATATCTTAGGGGGGTGAACACCCCCTGGGGTATGGGGCCTAACATCATCCTCTCTCTGCCCCGAATATTATGAACAATATCACAGGTGAGTGAACACTCCCTGGAATATTGGTGGTGATATCATCTTCTTTCCCCTTGGATATTATGAACAATATCACAGGGTGGTGTACACCTTCTGCGATATGGGGAGTAATATCATCCTCACTCCCCATGGATATTACAAACAATATCACTGGGGGAGTCTACACCCTCCGTGATGTTGGGAGTAATATCATTCCCTACCGTTGTGGATATTATGAACAATATCACAGGAGGGTGTACACTCCCTGAGACATTAAGAGTAATATCATCCTGTTTTTCCCTGGATATTACGAACAACTTCACAGGGGTGACTACCCCTTGTTCGATATTGAGAGTAATCCCAGTATCACAGGGGGGTGTACACGCCCTTTCATATTGGCAGTAATATTATCTTCTTACCCCCTGGATATTATGAACAATAACAAAGGAGGGTGTACAACCTCTGCAATATTGGTAGTAATGTCATCCTCTTTCTTTCTGGATAGTACAACCAACATTATGGTGGGGCGTACAGCCCTTGCAATATTGGGAGTAATATCATTCTCTCCTTCCCTGAAAATTACAAACAATATCACAGGGGTGTGCATACCTTCAGCGAAATTGGGAGTAGTATCTTCCTCCCTCCACACCTGCTTATTACAAAAAATATCACTGGGGGGTGTTGACCTCCGGCAATATTGGGAATAATATCATCCTCTCCCTTCCTGGATATAACGAACAACATCACAGGGGGATGTACATCATCTGCGATATTGGGAGTAATATCATCCTCTCCTCCCTGGAAATTCCGAACAATATCAAAAAGGGGTTTATAACAACTTGATATTGGGAGTAATATCTTCCTCTCCCAATTTTATTACTACAAACAACATCACAGGGGGGTGTACACCCCTGCAGTATTGGAAGTAGTATCATTCTCCCCACCCCCTCGATATTATGAGCAATATCACAGGGGAGTGAGCTACCTCTGTGATATTAAGAGAAATGTTATCCTCCCCCTTTCTGGATATTACGAACAATATCACTGGGGGGTGTTCACACAGTGTGTTTACGATATTAGGATTACTGTCATCCTTTGCATCCCTGGATATCACAGGGGCGTGTACACCCCATGGGATATTGGGAGTAGTATCATCATCTCTCCACCTGGATATTACGAACAATATTACAGGGGAGTGTACACCCCCTGCGATATTCAGAGTAATATTATCCTCTCCCTCTCTGGATATTAAGAACAATAACACAGGGGGCTGTACACCCCTTGCAAATTTGGGAGTAATATCATTTTCTCCCTTTCTGGATATTAGGAAAAATATTAGAAGAAGGTTTACACACCCTACGATATTGTTGAGTAATAGCATCCTCTCCCTACCTGGATATTGTGAACAATATGACAAAGTGGTGTACAGTCTTTGGGATATTGGGAGTAATATAATCCTCTCTTCCCCTGGATATTATGAACAACAGTACAGAGGAGTGTGCAACCTTAGAGATATTGGGAGTAATATTATCCTCTCCCCTTTTGGATATTGTGAACAATATCACAGGGGAGTGTACACCCTGTACAGTATTGGAAGTAATATCATCCTCTCTCTTCCTGGAAAGTACGAACAATATCACGGGGAGATGTACACCCCCTGCAATATTCGGAGTAATAGCATCCTCTCCCACCCTGAATATTTTGAACAGTATCACAGTGGGGTGTAACCCTCACTCGATATTGAGAATAACATCACCCTCTTTGGGATGTTATTTTCAAACATCCCAAATGTCTATCTTGGGATAGACATGTGGGGAGTAATACCACTCCCTTCCACCCCCTGGATATTATGAGTCATATGATGGGGGGGTGGTCTCCACCTCCCGCTATATAGGGAGTAATATCACCCTTCTCAACCCTCCTGGATATTACGAGCCATATGACAGGAGGGTGTCTACACAGCATGTTTACAATATTAAGAGTAACAACATCTCCCTGTCTGGAAATTTCAGACAATATCACAGGAAGTTGTACAGCACCTGCGATATTGGGAGTAATATCATCCTCTTCTCCCCAGGGATATTAGTAACAATATCACAAAAGGGGTGTACACCTCCTGCGATATTGGGAGTAATATCATCCTCTTCCCCCGCTGCATATTAGGAACAATATCACAGGGGGTGCACACCCCTGAGATATTGGGAGTAATGTCATCCTCTCCCATCCTGGATATTAGGAACAATATCAAAGGAGAGATGTACACCTCTTGTGATATTGGGAGTAATATTGTCGTTTCTCCCTCCTGGATGTTAGGAAAAACATCCAAAAGGGGTGTACACCTCTGTGATATTGGAAATAATAGCATCCTGTTCTCCTTTGAATATAAGGGAAAATATCACAGAGAGGATGTACACCCCTTGCGATATTGGGAGTAATATCATTCTCTGCCCACCTGGATATTAGGAATAATATCAAAGGGGGGGTTGTGTACACCCCCTGTGATATTGGGAATAATATTGTTTTCTGTCCCTCCACCCCCCGGAGTATTAGAAAAACATATAACAAAAGCACAAAAGGGGTGTACAACCCCTTGAGATATTGGGAGTAATATCATCCTCTTTCCTCCCTGCAAGATATTAGGAAAAATATTACAAAAGGGGTGCACACCTTCTGTTATGTTGAAAGTAATATAATCTTCTCTCTCTTTGAATATTAGGAGAAACATCATAGGGGGGATGTACACTTTCTGCAATACTAGGAGTAATATCACCCACTGGATATTAGGAACAATACCACAAAAGGAGTGTACACTGCCTGCGATTTTGGGAGTAATATCGTCCTCTCCCCCTTTGAATATTAGCAAATATTAGCAAAAATATCACAGAGGAGCTGTATAACTCCCTGCGATATTGGGAGTAATATCATCCTGTCTCCTTGAATATTAGAAAAATATCAGCAAGAGGGGGGTGTACACCAACCCTGCGATATTGGAGTAAAATATCATCTGTCTTCCCCCTCTCCTAATAAGGAACAAATATCAGAGGAGGTGTACACTCTGTGATACTGGAAAGTTCTATTATCCTCTCCGCACCTGGATATTAGGAAAAAGTATCTGGAGCCGAGTGTAACATTTCCTGCGATATTGGGGAGTAATATTGTCATCTCCCTCCCCCTAAATATTAGAAACAATATCAAGCAGGAGGGTACACACCCCCCATGATATTTGGAAGTAATATCATTCTCTCCTTTTGAGAATTTCAGGAACAGTATCACAGGGGATGCACACCCTTTGCTATACTGGGGAGTAATATCATCATCTCACCCCCCTGGATAGCTAAACAATTAATAGTGGGGGTGTACACTTTTCTGCGATAATGGGAGTAATATTCTCTCCTTCCTGGATATTATGAAACAATATCACACAGGGGGTGTGCCATTCCCCTTGAAGATATTGGAGAGTAATATCATCCTCTCCACCCTGTGGATAGTACAAAACAAATATTCACGGGGTCGTAACACACATTCAGCGCTCTCTTACGATATTGGGGTTGATATCAAATCCTCTTTCTGCCTGGATATTGCAAACAGTATCACAAGGGGGATGTACACCTATCTGCCAATACTTCCAGAGTAACTATCATCCTCGGCGCCCCCCCCCGGAATTAACAATATCCACAGGAAGCGCTGCTACATCGACCTTGCATATTGGGAGTAATTTCATTTTCTCCATTCTGCGATATACAAAACTACAACAAAGTGGGGTGCGATACTTGCAATAATATCATCCTTCTCCCTCTGGATATTACGAACAATATAACAGGAGGGTGTGCCCTCCTGGGATATTGGAAGTAATATCTCCATGGATATACACACAATACCCTCCTGGGTATTAGGAACAACATTGCAGAGGGAACAACATTGCAGAGGGTCCTCAGAGGGCTGTTGTACAACCTGGCGGTTTGACAGTAATATCAATTGTCTCCCTTGAAACAGTATCACAAGGTGGGGTGTACACCACCTGCTATATTGGGATAATATTCATCCTATCCCCCTCTGGATATTAGGAAAAATATCATGGGGGGGTGTACACCCCTTGCGACACTGGGAGTAATATACTCCTCTCAACCCATGGTAATTAGTAACAATATCACGGAGAAATGCACACCTCCTGTGATATTTGGGGTAATATCATCTATCATCTTCTACCTCTGGGGTATTAGGGACAATATCACAAGTGGGGTGTACACCCCCTGCAATATTGGAAGTAATATCATTCTCCTTACCAGAATATTAGGAACAATATCACGGTGGTGTGCACACTCCCTACAATATTGGGAGTAATATCAACCTCTCCCCTCTCCTGGAATATAAGGAACAATATCACAGGACGGGTGTATGCCCCCTGCAACATTGGAAGCAATATCATCCTTTCCACTCTGGATTTTAGGAACAATATCACAGGAGAGGTTTACACTACCTGCGATATTGACAGTAATATCATCGCCTCCCCCATTGAATATTAGGAGAGTATCTCGAGCGGGGTGTACACCCCCTGTGATATTGGGGTAATATCATGCTCTCATCCCCTGCAGATTATGAACTATATTACAGAATGGTGTACCACCTCCCCCCCCCATAATATTGAGAGTAATATCCTCTCCCCACTGGATATTATGAACAATATCACAGGGGCTGTACAACACCTGTGATATGGGGAGTAATATCACCCTCTTCCCCCCAGATATTATGAACAATATGGCAGGGTTGTGTACACCCCTGCGACATCGGGAGTAAGATCATTTTCTTTCCCCTGGATATTATGAACAATATCACAGAGGGATGTGTATACCCCCCTTTGATATGGCGAGTGACATCGTCCTCTCCCACCCTGAATATTATAAACAATATCACAGTGGCATGTGCATTCCCTGTGATATGAAGAGTAACATCATCCTCTCATCCCCTGGTTATTACAGACTATATCACATGGGGTGTTCACCCTCTGTGATATGGGGAGTAGCATCATCCTCTCTTTCCCTGTATATTATGAACAATATCGCAGGGTGGTGTACACCCTTTGGGATATGGAGATTAACATTATCCTATCCCCACCTAAATATTATGGACAATATCACATTGGGATGTACACCGTCTGCGATATGGGGAGTAACATCATTCTTCCACTCCTGGAAATTACAAACAATATCATAGGGGTTATACACCCTCTGGTGTATGGGGAGTAACATCATCCTCTACAAGGAATCTACAAGGAACTTAAACAAATGTAAAAGAAAAAAACAGCCCCATCAAAAGTGGGCAAAAGACATGAACAAACACTTCTCAAAAAAAGACACTTACATGGCTAAAAAACATGAAAAAAAGCTCATCATCACTGGTCATTAGAGAAATGCACATCAAAACCACAATGAGATACCATCTCACACCAGTTAGAATGGCAATCATTAAAAGTCAGGAAACAACAGATGCTGGAGAGGATGTGGAGAAATAGGAACACTTTTACACCGTTGGTGGGATTGTAAACTAGTTCAACCATTGTGGAAGACAATGTGGAGATTCCTCAAGGATCTAGAACCAGAAATAACATTTGACCCAGTGATCCCATTACTGAGTATATACCTAAAGGATTATAATTCATTCTGCTATAAAGACACATACATACGTGTGTTTATTGCAGCACTGTTGACAATAACAAAGACTTGGAACCAACTCAAATGCCCATCAGTGGTAGACTGGATAAAGAAAACATGGCACATATACACCATAGAATACTATGCAGCCATAAAAAAGATGAGTTCATGTCCTTTGCAGGGACAGGGATGAAGCTGGAAACCATCATTATCAGCAAACTAACACAAGAACAGAAAAACAAACACTGCATGTTCTCACTCATAAGTAGGANTAGGAGAGTATCTCGAGCGGGGTGTACACCCCCTGTGATATTGGGGGTAATATCATGCTCTCATCCCCTGCAGATTATGAACTATATTACAGAATGGTGTACCACCTCCCCCCCCCATAATATTGAGAGTAATATCCTCTCCCCCACTGGATATTATGAACAATATCACAGGGGCTGTACAACACCTGTGATATGGGGAGTAATATCACCCTCTTCCCCCCAGATATTATGAACAATATGGCAGGGTTGTGTACACCCCCTGCGACATCGGGAGTAAGATCATTTTCTTTCCCCCTGGATATTATGAACAATATCACAGAGGGATGTGTATACCCCCCTTTGATATGGCGAGTGACATCGTCCTCTCCCACCCTGAATATTATAAACAATATCACAGTGGCATGTGCATTCCCTGTGATATGAAGAGTAACATCATCCTCTCATCCCCTGGTTATTACAGACTATATCACATGGGGGTGTTCACCCTCTGTGATATGGGGAGTAGCATCATCCTCTCTTTCCCTGTATATTATGAACAATATCGCAGGGTGGTGTACACCCTTTGGGATATGGAGATTAACATTATCCTATCCCCACCTAAATATTATGGACAATATCACATTGGGATGTACACCGTCTGCGATATGGGGAGTAACATCATTCTTCCACTCCTGGAAATTACAAACAATATCATAGGGGGTTATACACCCTCTGGTGTATGGGGAGTAACATCATCCTCTACAAGGAATCTACAAGGAACTTAAACAAATGTAAAAGAAAAAAACAGCCCCATCAAAAAGTGGGCAAAAGACATGAACAAACACTTCTCAAAAAAAGACACTTACATGGCTAAAAAACATGAAAAAAAGCTCATCATCACTGGTCATTAGAGAAATGCACATCAAAACCACAATGAGATACCATCTCACACCAGTTAGAATGGCAATCATTAAAAAGTCAGGAAACAACAGATGCTGGAGAGGATGTGGAGAAATAGGAACACTTTTACACCGTTGGTGGGATTGTAAACTAGTTCAACCATTGTGGAAGACAATGTGGAGATTCCTCAAGGATCTAGAACCAGAAATAACATTTGACCCAGTGATCCCATTACTGAGTATATACCTAAAGGATTATAATTCATTCTGCTATAAAGACACATACATACGTGTGTTTATTGCAGCACTGTTGACAATAACAAAGACTTGGAACCAACTCAAATGCCCATCAGTGGTAGACTGGATAAAGAAAACATGGCACATATACACCATAGAATACTATGCAGCCATAAAAAAGATGAGTTCATGTCCTTTGCAGGGACAGGGATGAAGCTGGAAACCATCATTATCAGCAAACTAACACAAGAACAGAAAAACAAACACTGCATGTTCTCACTCATAAGTAGGAGTTGAACCATGAGAACACATGGACATGGGGTGGGGGGGTCATCACACACCGGGGACTGCTGGGGAGTTGGGGGCTGGGGGAGAGATAACATTAGGAGAAATACCTAATGTTGATGATGAGTTGATGGGTGCAGCAAACTACCATGGCACGTGTATAGCATACCTATGTAACAAATCTGCACATTGTGCACATGTACCCCAGAACTTACAGTATAATAATAATAAAAAAAAAGAATAGGAGTTTCCCTGTACAAGATCTCTTTTCCTGCTGCCATCCACATAAGACGTGACTTGCTCCTCTTTGCCCTCTGCCAAGATTGTGAGGCTTCCCCAGCCATGTGGAACTGTGAGTTCTCCATTAAACCCCCTTTTTTGTATATTGCCCAGTCTTGGTTATGTCTTCATTAGCAGCATGAAAACAGACTAATACAACACCTGAGGAGTGAGAGTGAAGTTTAATGAAATGATAATAACGTAAGCAAATCTAAAAATCATTGGATTTAATTTAGTGACTTAAATTACTGGATTATGATAATTGTATTGTATTGTATTGTATTGTATTGTATTGTATTGTATTGTATTGTATTTCATTTATTTATTTTTGGGATGGAGTCTTGCTCTGTCACCCAGCCTGGAGTGCAGTGGCATGATCTTGGCTCACTGTAACCTCTACCTCCTGGGTTCAAGCAATTCTCCTGTCACAGCCTCCTGAGTAGCTGGGATTACAGGTGTGTGCCACCATGCCTGGCTAATTTTAGTATTTTTAGTAGAGACAGAGTTTTGCCATGTTGGCCAGGCTGGTCTAGAATTCATGACCTCAGGTTATCCGCTGCCTCAGCCTTCCAAAGTGCTGGGATTACAGGCATGAGCCACTGCACCCGGCCTACAACTGTATTTTAAATAAGAATGTACTTTCTGAAAATTGTCATAAATAAATGTCAGTGTTGACCTCAGTAAGTCATCTTTATATGTGTTTTCCTGAATGTTTCTGTATATACATTTTGCAAAACTCTAACATTACTACTGGCAGATTATATTAATAAATATATAAAAACAGTAATTACTTTATTTTTTTCTAACCTGAGCTCTGGGACAAGATTATTATTCTTGAACCTGAGCTTCACAATTAAATTAGATATGCAGCTTTGACAATTACCTAATCATTGTGTGCCTCAGTGTCCTCATTTATAAAATAGGGATGATGACAGGCTCCTTCTCATGAAGTTATTTTGAGAATTAAATGACCTAATCCATCAAAAGAACATAGAATAGGGCCTAACACATAGTAACTACCCAGTAAATGTGCTCTATTATTATATAATAGACTTCAGATATGGAAACATATGGTTTACTGACATTAGTTTCCAGAAATGCTTAAAACAGAGTTAAGCATGCATTGACACATGTTGATACCAATATCAACTATTCCTAAAATATACCTCTGGGAACCTCAATTCAGCATGCCAAATTGGCATTTGTTCCTATTCATATGGTGAGTGCTGATGGAACACAAGAGACAGAGTATTAACAGCAACTCAAATTTGCTCTTCCAAATAATTGACAGTTGTTTTATCACCCATCAGAGTATCAATCTGTCACTCGCTTAAGTCAAAATGTCAATCTTTGTTCAAAAACGATGTACAGAATATTGTACAACCTGGTTTGAAAGAATATAAATTGTATTTATAATAATTTCTCAAATAAATTACTATCTAATTTTAATTGATTTAAGAGTGAGTCAAGAAATGATTCCATTACTCTCACGGGAAATACCAAGAATGTAAATGATTAACGTCAAATGAAGTATACCAAAAGAACAAGAGATAAATATTTTGAACAATTAACTGTCACTGTAGAGGACTTTTATGTGATATTCAGTCATTCATCATAGAAAATACACCTTTTATATGAAACAATTTCAAATAGCAAGTTTCTTTGTACCGAAAGACCAATGTTAAGAAGTAAGACGAATTTAAATAACTTTACTTTCTTGTTTAAACTAATATATTCCAGATCTCTCTTGAACAGTTGTGGTAAGCACTCCTCTCCCCACCACCAGTGGCAGTCTCTTATCTGCCAAATATTTTAAAACCTAAATTGATGCATAGTATAAATGGAACCTTTAACAAATTGAGCACTTTGTCAACACTCAGGTTTAATGAACACACATCACTTGAACACTTTTTTCAAAGATTTTTTTTCCCAGGTAATAACCGAGAATTTTGAGCTTGTCGAATGCAATCTGCTACAGAAAAGATCTACTTGTGCTGTCTCCTTCTTCCCCAAATAGCACCTAGGTCATAAACTATAGTACTCAGTTATTCTTAATTCTCCACAGAGGATCTCCATAAACAATGACCTGTTATATCAATGACTTTGCCAATTAGAGTCACAGTAGGCACTACAATTGGACACATCATTTTTCTGTTCTTCTGACATTTACAACTTCAAATCCTACTTAAAAATGTAGTTATTAGATTCAGTCCTTATAGTCATTAATACAGAATACATTTACGACTCTCTTCGGTGATAGAGCAGATGTTAGACCTCAATGGTAGGGCTCCTTGTGTGGGCTCTAAGTTTTGGCAAGGCCAAGTTCCTCAGAGTCCACAGAAGGACACCCTCCATTCAACAAGAACATTGATTAAGGAAGGTGAGGATGAATGGCTTTGTGGTAGTTAGACTGAGAGCTAATGAACAAATGTGTTACAGTCTTAGCTTCCCAGGCTTTCTAAAAGTCTTTTCAAATTGCCTCCTACACAAGTTGGTGTTAAAGATTGTGCAAGTCTCTCTTTAAGAGCTACTATGCTTAGACTAAAAGGGAATTTTCAATGTTTTAGGGAAATATTTTTTATCTATATTAAGAATAATTCTTTGCATACCTATGCTCTAGCTCTGCCTCTCAGCAAAGGAAAATGAGCTGTTCTGCATTTGTTTTTCAGCGCGAAGAAAGACATTTAATTTCTCAGGCAATGCATTGTAACTTAGAGCAATGTGTAGAATGTGAAATGGAAAATGCATACAACTACAAGATGAGTGGACTGTTTCATCCACAGACAATAACCCATCCCTAATGACTCATTTTCCTCTATATAAATTGAGAAATGTGACAAGGATGGGGAATGTTTTTCCCTTACAAGGAAAAAAAAAAATTACCTGCAAAGAAATGCTAATCATATTAGGCTGATGCATCCGTTGGTACTACATCATCCTCTGTCCTCTGTGTTAGGAAATGCCTTATTATAGCTACTACACAATAAAGAGAAAGACATAAAAAAATTTTAATAAACATGTTTTGACTTAACTTTCCTGGAATGGGGCTGTGTTATGAACTCTGTAACTACAAATTTAAAATCAAATGACAAGAATGTAAATAAAAATTAATAATTTGCTCTCTATGTTAACTTTCCATTAATGCTTTCATTAGACTGTTAGATTATTCCTAACTAGGAATTAAGTTAAAAATGAAAGGGTTTTTTTTTTCCAGACCACAGCTTTATGTAATTTTCTCATTATGTATGCGCTTTAATCTTTTATCTGTTTCCTTAAAACACTTGCCCTGATAATCAGGGATTAAATACAAGATAGTCTTCTCTGTTTCTCTCTATTGTCATCGGCTCCAAGAGTACTCTTTGTTGTGTACTGTAATGTTGATTCACTTGATTGTTTTTTAAATCCCTAGTCTATACTCTAATCAGGTTTTAAAACTGTACTCCTGCATTAACATTATGTATTGTGCACCACTGCCGAGCTAATGGGCTAGGATGAGTCAGATCCCCATATATTTTTATGTTTCTTTTTTTCCTTCGTTTGTCTTCATTTCAGATTGAAAACTCCCTTTACTTAGCCAATTTTTTAAATGAACTTCATAAATCTCCTCACGTAAAGCACAAGCAGCAGAATTTATTTAAAGTGGAAAACTTTTTCTCCCAATACTCTTTTGTAGATTTTGCTGTAAAGGGAAATCAGTCTTAAGCAGTCAGGGCTGCTTTGCACTGAAAGAAAATTAAATTCCTGCATCCCTGTGCATACTGCACGCATGGCATGCTTTCCATATGATTTCTACCTACATGATCATCACTCAGCACTGAAAAAGCTCAGGGGCAAACGAAGGTCGGGAAGCTATGAGGAGAGCAACAAAAATCAAGATCAACTGAAAATGACTTAATTTCCATACATATTTCTTCCTAAGTGCAGGCTCAAAAGAGAAAAGCGCTCACTCTTCTCTCTTCTCCAAAGCCTTCCCTGCAGCCGCATTTCAGTTAAGTGAGGGTAAAATAGGCTTTTGCATTAGGTTCAGTTAACTTTTTCAGATCCGTTATCAGAAGAAGTCCTATCTGCCTGTGGCTCAACTGTCAATAAAGACACCAAACAATAACAGTAATGGATGAGTAAAAGAACATGTTACAACTATCAGAGCACATTACCAGATTTGTGTCATTTGATCCTTGCAAAAGCCATGACCAAAGATAATTTTAAATAATTGATGAGTAAATGGTGCTTCAGAGGTTAACTAATTTGAAAAAGTTCAACTGACAATCAATACGTAATAGATTACATGTGCTATTTTCAGTATACCGAACAGCTTTAAAAGATACCCTTGTATATCTTGGTATGAATACATATTCCTCTATCAACTGAATGTTGGAAGTGTCTTTCATGAAGCCCTGCACTTTGTGGGGATTATCTGTTAATGAGCTAAATCCCCTAGAAATCGTGCATATTGATGTATTTGTGCCAGGAATATTATGTATCCCTGCTTAAACCAGGCTTCCTTTTTGGTCTTTTAAACACTTTATTTAAGTAAAAGTAATACACACATACTCATCATAGAAAATACAGATAAACAAAATAAGAAAACTTAAATTATCCATAACCCTACACAGATTTTTATTGTTGTTAACTTTTTTTCCAAATAATTTTAGACAGGAAAGAGCAGCAAAATTAGTACATAGAGAAATCTCAGATCACCTTTACCTATCTTCCCTACTCTTATAAAATCCTAAAAATCGTTCAATTTTCAAAACAAGAAAACTAGTTTTGGCCCAATTTTTTCACTAATGCTTCCTTATTGTTTCAGGTTCCAATCAGGGATCCTATAATGTATTATTTCATGCCTCACTAGTCTCTCCGAATATGTGACAGATCCTTAGTCTTTCCTTGTATTTCATGGGCTTGACACGTTTGAAGAGTACTGGTCAACTGCCTCAGTTTGGGTGTGTCTGATGTCTTCTGCTGATCAGGATGAGGTAATGCATTTTTGTCAGGAACATGACAGAAATGATGTGCCCTTCCCAGTTCATCACATCGTGGTGTAAATGTATCTTATTGCTGGAAAGCTAATCTTGATTCATTGGTTAAGGAGATGTTTGCAAGGTTTCTTCACTATAAAATTATCATTTTCTGTTTGCAATCAACACAAATGTTGGGAAAGATTACTTTGAAATTATTCAAATAATATCGTTTAATATCAAATAATATCTTTTTCTTAAATTTTGGCTCTTAAATTCAGCATTCATTAGTCGATTTTGCTTGCAATGATGACTTCTGTCGTCATTACTTTTTTTGTCTTTTTATTTTTGAGACAGAATCTTGTTCTGCCACTCAGGCTGGAGTGCAGTGGTACGATCTCTGCTCACTGCAACTTCCACCTCTAGGGCTCCAGGGATTCTCATGCCTCAGCCTCCCAAATAGCTGGGATTATAGGCGTGAGCAACGATACCTGGATAATTTTTGTATTTTTAGTAGAGACGGGGTTTCACCTGTGATCTATGAACCGGTTATCTTACATGTTTTTTTAAGAAGAGGTACTTTGCAAATGGAACTTAGGGAAGGACAGACCTTGAGATAGGGAGATTATTTTGGGCTATCCAATAGATGCAGTCTAATCACAGGAGTCCCTAAAAGTGGAAAATAAAAGAAGAAGGATGGGTCACAGGGATACAACCTGAGGACTTGACCTGTTTTTGTTGGTTTTGAAGATAAAGGAAAGGAGCTGAAGCCAAGTAATGGCCTGGCCTCTACAGGCTCAGATCAGTCACTGACTGACAACCAGCAAGAAAATCAGGTCCCTGGCCTTTCAACATCAAGGAACCAAATTATTTCATCAACTTCATCAACAAAAACAACATAAAAGAGCAAAGAAATGAATTCTTCCCTAGATCCATTAGAAAGGCATGTGTGATGTAGCTGAGTCAGACTTCTGACTTACATTATTATAAGATAATAAATTTGCTTTAAGTCAGTAGATTCATACTCTTCTGTTATGGCCACAATAAAAATATAATAAAACTATCTTTTCTTTTCTTCCCTTAAATTGTTCCAAATTTTGCCACTGGGAGCTCCTTCATTTGAGTGAGGTCTTTTACTCATCTTGATGGCTGTTGGTAGCACTTTCTTCATTTGAATCAACTTTATGCGGTCAATCTTATCAGTAGAAAAATCAAATTAAAAGTCTGATAATTTCATACAAATAGAATTCATCTTAGATTTTCTTTCCATGGTCAGAAGAAAACCATGAGAGGATACAGTTTACCTAGCCACTGTAATTTTTAGGAGTTAATTTAAAATATTGAAGTATGGAGGCATTGGGCATTTGAATCTTTGCCCCAATTTGTAAGAAATTCCTGAGCTGTGTGTGTGTGTGTGTGTGTGTCTGTGTGTGTGTGTGTGTGTGTGTATGTGTTGCTGTCTTTTCTAAATCTGATACTAACTGGGAAACTGGAGGTAGGCCAGGACTCAGGATATAAAATAATTTAAGGAATGGGTAAGAGGCAGGAAAAAAAAAAATACATGCCCACTTTTACCTTACTGTGTTTACAAAGACTAGAGGTGATGCAATTTTAGGCCATCTCTAAAGCTTACTACATTATTACAATAGTCATTTTCTAATAGTGATTAATGCCTA